>NC_056739.1:103498597-103691097 GCF_019279795.1 Protopterus annectens
AGTACTGTGCCTTGTGTGTTGTCCAATCACCAGTCTGTCCCCGAGTCTCCTCCCTTTGGCAACGCAAGGAATAGGTGCACCAATCGTTCGATAGGTCCTGGGTTGGCTGGGCCTATGGTACGTGGTCTGGCGTTGTCCTTGGTGATTGGTCGGTGTGATCCTGCTTCTCCAATTATATCAGGGCATATCGTACACCAATGGTGTGGGAGATATGACCGGTGCGGTCAAATCCTGGGGCTGCTCACACAAACAAGTTCAGTCCCGTTTTGAGTCGAAGGGCTCGTGTCCTATTTAAGGCCTCGTTGTGGTAAATCAGTGGTGTGACAGGATGTCTAAAGAACAGAAGTCTGGGTTTAAAAAGTGCACCAAGTGTAATTATAAAATGTCCATTACCGATAGCCATGCTGAATGTGTATATTGTTTAGGACCGAAACATTTGCAGGAAACATGTAGTGTGTGTCATGCTTTTTCCTCTAGGGTCCTTCAAGAACGTAAAAATAAATTGATCCTTAAGGGCCTCATTAAGCCCTCCTTTGAGGAAGCTTTGGCTTCTCCTTCCTCTCCAGGTTCAAAAAAGAAAAGGTCGTCGGCTCTGACCAGTCCGTCGGAGCCGACATCCAAGAAGCACAGGTCGACCTCTTCTTCCTTGGCTTCAATGGCTTCGGAGCCTCAGGTGGAAGGGTCTGCCTCGATACCTCTTTCCTCAGCTCCATTGATGTCGGAGCCACAGGTTGGGGGATCGAGAGGCGAATCACCTGCTTCGGCTCCTTTGCTCTTGGAGCCGTTGGCCCCGAAGTCGCCTTCGGTGCTGATACTTGTCCATACGGTTCCGGATCTGGTGCCGATAGTGTTGGAGCCGTTTCGGAGCCTGTCCCCTGGTCTTTCGGAGCCGAGAGAGAAGTTGTCTCGGCCCCCATCTATTTCCTCTAAATCTTCCAGGTTGTCTGACTCGGATTTGGACAGTTATCCAGAGGCTTTTCCAGTCCCCAGTTTTTGCAAAAATGGTCTCGGCTCCAGCCCACTCGGCTCCAGAGCCGATCCCCACTTCGACACATCTGATTCCTCCTCCAACCTCCTCGGAGCCGTTGGAGTCGGTGATGGTAGAGCAGAGCAGAGTCGTCCAGTCGGAGCCGAGACTCCGTCGGAGTCTCTCGGTTCCGACCATCATTCCTACCCTGTCCTCGGCATCAGGGTTCGGTACCAGGTCTTCCTCGGTCAGGGCCGAGGGGAACACTTTGGAATTGGTAGCTTCTGTGCCTAGTCTTCCCCTCGGAGCGTCGGCCGCAGGGATTCCCGGTGCCGCCGTGGTCACTCAGCCGGTACCCTCCGTAGAGTCTGGAGGTCCTGCCTTTGAGGCCATGAGGAGTGTGCTGGCCATGTCCTTGCCGGCTCAGCAAGTCTCTACCTCACCGTCCCTAGACTTGGGAACTGGTGCTTCTGGTGTGCTTCATTCCCACGACAGCGGGGCCCCAGGGCCTGAGGATACCCCCTTGGGGGGGGTTCCCTTCTCCCGGGAGGTCCTTCTGAATCCGCTTCGGATGAACCCCCAAGGAAGAAATTGTGCAAGAGGAAGCACGTTGACTCGCAGGACGAGTCTATCACTTCAGATACTGACCTCGATGATGCAGAGGGGTCCCCAAAATCGTCTTCGGATAACGTTTATTCTCAGATATCCTTGAGATCCTGAGACAGAGAGGCGATTGGCAATCCAAAACCCCTTCCGCGGAGGAGTCGGTATTCCTCAAGGTCTTTGGGGCCCAGCCCTCTGCCTCCAGGGTGTCTCCACCCTTCGATGAATTGCTAGATTTAGTTTCTCGAAGGGTGTGGGAACACCCTGATTCTGTGGAACCGGTACCCGCCAGGCCTAACAAGTTCCTTTCAGCCCCTCAGAAGGAATTTTTTGACCAAAGGAGTTGCAGTAGATGCGATGGTGGTGGCATCTGCCACTCAGCAGGACGTGGCAGAGGCTTCAACGTCTATTCACCCTCCTAATAAGGATTCCAGGAGCTTGGATAGGTACGGGACGCATACCCTTTCTTCAGCGGCCTTTACCCTGCGGTCACTGAATTATTTTTGTCATTTCACCAGGCTCCAAAGGGACCTCCTCAAAGAGTTACGAGAGTCTCTTACGGGTAACCTTCCTGAGGCGTTAGCCCAGACTGTTGGCGCCCAGATGACTACCCTATCTTCGATAGTCAACTCGTCCACGAGGCTCATCTCATATGCGGCCGAAGGGGCGAGTAGAGCAGCAGGAACAGGCGTGGCTCTTAGAAGACACACCTGGTTACGCTTGTGTCCCTTTGCAGAGGCCTTTAAGTCTTTCTTCACCGACGTCCCTTTTGATGGGTCCTCCCTGTTTGGACCCAAGGTGAAGGACACACTGACTCGGTGCGAGCAGGAGGGCAAGACCTTGACTGCCGTGGGGGCCCGTTTTTCTGCTCCTTCTAGACCTTACCCCAAGGCCCAGAGAGGAGGGAAAATGTGGTTCAGGAAATCTCAAAGGTTTTTCCCTACTCCACCGAGTGATCCCCCCTCTAGAGGCAGAGGGGGGGGGAATTCAGGAAGACATCGCCCCAGAGGCGGCAGAGGCCCCCATAACTCTGGAGACCTCGATTCCTTTCGTGGTACATCCTATGCTCCCCGTCCCTGAGACGTGGCCTGACTCCGCATCTCCGGAGCCAGTCGGGAGTCGTTTTGCAGAACACCCAAAGACTTGGCAATCTATCACCAAGGATCAGTGGGTGCTCCGAACCATAACCAGAGTCTATTTCATCCCTTTCATAAAACCCCCTCTTCCTATCAGGAAAATCCCGTATGTGCCACCCAGTCAGTGGAATCAAGCAGCGGTCGAGGTCTCAAAGCTGCTAAGAAAAGGAGTCATCCAGCCTGTCCCCGCAGACCAGATCGGATCAGGAATTTACTCAAGATTATTTTTGGTGCCAAAAAAGACAGGGGACTTGAGGCCCATTTTGGACCTCAAATCATTGAATCGCTTTGTAAAGAAATCCAAATTCCAAATGGTCACCCTTCAGTCCATTCTCCCGTTATTGGAGAAGGATGTCTGGATGTGCTCCATAGATCTCAAGGACGCTTACTATCACATCCTGATAAGTCAAGAGTCCAGGAGTTACTTACGTTTCCGCCTAGGAACCAGTCATTTCCAATTCCGAGCTCTGCCCTTTGGTCTCACCACAGCCCCCAGGGTGTTCACCAAGTGCCTGGCAGTAGTGACAGCTCACTTGAGAAGTCAAGGATTCCAGGTGTTTCCCTATCTAGACGACTGGCTTCTTACTGCCACCACCAAGCATCTATTAGTTCGGGTGCTTATGACCACAGTCAGTTTGGGTCATTCACTAGGAATCACGTTCAATTGGAAAAAAATCTGTGCTGCAGCCATCTCAGTGTATTACCTTTATAGGCGCCGAGTTAGACACAAGAAAAATGCGGGCATTCTTGCTGATAGAAAGGATTCAGGTCCTGCAGTCTCAGGTTCAAACCTTGTTACCCAGATCACGAGTTCAGGCCAGATTGATTCTGCAGTTATTGGGCACGATGGTCTCGACCATTCTTCTAGTCCCCTTAGCCAGGCTGCACATGCGGGTGCTGCAATGGCTACTGTCGGTTCAATGGTCTTTTCAGGACCTACCCTTGGACCATTTGGTCCAGATTACAGAAATTTGCCATCGGGACCTACGTTGGTGGCTGCTTCGGTCCAACCTGGACCAGGGGCGACCCTTTGCCCTTCAGCCTCCTGTCGCCACGGTGACCACGGACGCCTCCCAGATAGGGTGGGGAGGGGGTATTATCTGGACAGGTCTGTCCAAGGTACGTGGCAGGCTCACAATGCACACTTACATATCAATATCCTGGAAATGAGAGCGGTGCTACTGGTGTTGCAAGCACTTCATCATGTTCTTCCCCGGGGCACCATTGCGATCCTATCCGACAACATGTCGGTAGTCTGGTACATAAACAAGCAAGGCAGAACCAGGTCCTACCCTCTTTGCCAAGAGGCCATGAGAGTGTGGCATTGGGCGATTTCTACCCAGCGTTTCCTAGTGGCAACGCACATTCTGGGGAAATCAAATGTGATTGCAGACAGGCTGAGCAGGACCCTTCTGTTGCCCCACGAGTGGTCTCTCAATGACAGGGTGGCTGCAAACATTTTCGCCAAGTGGGGCCTCCCTTGTTGCGACTTGTTCGCCAGCCCTCACAATGCAAAATGCAGGGAGTTCTTTACTCTGACTCCCTCTCAGGGGCAGATTCCCAGGGACGCTCTAGCTCACAGTTGGCCCTCCGGTCTACTTTATGCCTTCCCTCCGGTTCCCCTTCTCCCGAAGGTGATACAGAAGGTGATTTATCTGGGAAGCGACATGATTCTGATCGCTCCACACTGGCCTTGTCAGGTTTGGTTCCCCTTCCTTCTGAGGTATGTGGTGGAGGGCCCATGGCTTCTGGACCTGGTGCCCGATCTGTTAACTCATCAGTTGGGTCAGTCTCATCCATCCCTCAGGTCCTTGAGGTTGGCCGCCTGGTTACTCCACTTCCAACCTTAGTCAGAGATAACTCTCTTTCTCCAGACATTATCCACATTTTGTCCTCTTCTCACAAACCTTCCACTACTAAACTGTATTCCAGCAAGTGGAAGAGGTTTGCTGTTTGGGCCCAGCAACGAGGTATAGATCCCCGTACCGCCCCAGTACCTCAGGTTTTAGAATTCCTAGCTACTTTGTTTTATTTGGGATCTTCAGTTTCCACAATCAAAGTCCAACTGGCGGCTATCTCTAATTTTCATGTTTCCTTTGAGCCTTCCTTAATGGCAAACAGGCTTTGCAAATCCTTCCTTAAAGGGGCGTGGCTCCTTTGGCCCCCAATAGCCCATCCTGTGCCTCCTTGGGACCTGAATATGGTTCTAGCTTCTTTAACTGCCTTCCCTTTTGAACCAGCAGCTAATTGTGATATGAAATTTCTATCTTGGAAAAACGCCTTTTTGGTGGCAATAACCTCTGCCAGGCGGGTCTCAGAGCTTCAGGCCCTCTGTTCTAGTCCTCCTTATTTGACCTTTCACAAAGACAGAGTATCTCTCAAGTTAAATCCCTCTTTCTTACCCAAGGTAGCATCCCCCTTATGCATTCAACAATCCTTGGAGCTTCCTGTGTTTTTTCCCAAATTCTCCAATAACGCAGAATACATTTTCCATCAATTGGATGTTCATAGACAACTGCGTTTTTACTTAAGTAGGACCAGTCAGACACGAAAGTCAGATCAGCTGTTTGTGTGTCCTTTGCAGAAAATAGGTTGGGTCAACCGGTGGCTAAAACCACCATAGCCAAATGGATTAAAGATTGCATCTCCTTCATTTATTCACAATCGGGCAAAGAGCTACCATTCCCAATCAAGGCTCATTCTACCAGGGCGATGGCTACTTCTGTAGCATTCCACTCCAAGTTATCGATAGATGATATCTGTGCGGCCGCTACCTGGACTTCTCCGCACACTTTCATTTCTCATTACAAGATAGATGTGGCTTCTCGAGGTAGAGCTTCTTTTGGTTCCACAGTTCTCAGGAGTGTATTCCAATGAGCCACCCGGGAGTTAGGTGCTAGGGATGCTGTCCCATCAGTTATGAATGTAGGCGAGATAGGATCCCATTACATCTTTTAGTTATGTACTTACCATAACTTCGGATGTATGGGATCCATCTCGCCTACATTCATACGTACTCGCCCTCCTTCCCCCTTCCCATTGGATTTAGAGGAAATGTTGCTTCTACTGAGTTCTTTCTCTTGAAGGACTTTAGTTTGTTACAGTTGCTGTTATGTTTTCTGTGTCTGGATGTAGGTATGAAAGAGAACAAACAAGATCTGGGGAAGCAGGCGTGGTGCATTCTGGGATAAGGGGTAGCCCAGCCAATTAGAGACTTCGTTCTATTGTATAGTGGCCAAGTCGGAGCCGATGGATTGGCTCCGAACCCATCAATTATGAATGTAGGCGAGTTGGATCCCATACATCCGAAGTTATGGTAAGTACATAACTAAAAGGTTTTGTTCTAGATTCTATGAAAAACTTTACCAGTGCTGGTATTTCATTTAGGAGCCCCCTATTTCTTTCTCTTTGCCTATACTCTGATATCAATCCTTGATAGGGAAGGCAATCTCTAACTTGCAGTCCAAATAAATTATTGGCCTCTTCCCATTCTATTACCTTTACATTTCTAGTTATTTGCTCCCAATACCTTCATTCCTTTGCCACTTTTCTCCAATAAATTTCAGCCCCCTCTTGCTTATTATCTGTATCCCTAACCACAGTGATTCCTATTGGCAAAATCCCTTTTCTCCATTCTTGTGCTGGTTTGGTTCTTAGAATACTCCATGCTATTTTATGAATATAATGCTCGGTATGATTTTGGTTGCTCTCCTTAAGAGTCTGCATCCAAAATCCCAATCTCTTCTTATTTCTTGAGCTTCCTTCCTGTATCAGCATAATTCCTTTCCACTTTTAATTATAGTTTTCTGCTTGTGCTCTGTATAAGAGCCTTAACTGCATTGCTCTAAGATACCCCCTCAAATTAGGTAATCCTAGTCCACCTTGTTCTATTGGTAGAATCAGTTTATCCCACTTGACCCTTGCTGTCTTCCCTTCCCAGATAAACCCCTTCAACTCTTTTTTAATTGCTATCCACAACTTCTCCTCCAGCTGATAAAAGTATGTCTGAACTGTGTATAAGAATCTTTTTCTTTTGGCTTGTCCCGGTTAGGGGTCACCACAGCGGATCACCTGTCCACTCATGATTGTCAGTAGAGTTTTACGGTGTTGAATTGTAAACCTGGTGCCCAGCCTTCCACAGAAGGCACACACACGCACACACTCACACCTAGGACCAATTTAGAGTGTCCAATCCACCTACAGCATGTCTTTGGGATGTGGGAGGAGACCAGAGCACCCGGGGGAAACCCACACGACCACAGGGAGGGCATGCAGACTCTGCACAGAAGGCACCCTAGCAGAGGATCAAACCAGAGAACCTCTTGCTGTGAGGTGACAATGCTAACCACTGCACCACCGTGGCTGCCCTGACCTGTGTATAAGAATAATGGGACAAAAAACATTTTAATGGCTTATATCTTAGTATCTGTATCCATATAACAAAACTTCCAGTTTCTCAATTTTTGTATTATCTTCTGTTTAGTTTCTTCCCACATATTCTTAGCTGCCACCACAATGTATTTCTAATTCATACTTCTAAATACTTCATTTTATCATGTCCCCATAAATATGGATATCATTGTACCAATTCATGTGTGGTTACATAATTTACCGCTATTGCCTTTGTTTTAGCTTCATTAGTTTTGTATCCCAAGAAGATTTGAAACTGTCTTAAAATGTTCCACAACACTGTAATGTCTCTTTTTCTGGTTTTGTCATGTATAAAATAATATCATCTGCAAATAAAGCCAGCTTTTCACTGACTACCATACCAATTATATCCTTGAATTTGAGTCTCTTAATTTATTTGCTAATGGTTATAAATGTAATGCAAACAACAAAGGTGAAAGCGGACAATCCTGCCTGGTTCCTCTACTCAAGCAGAAATTACTGGAGAGGACCCTGCCCACTTTAATTCATGCCTCCAATCCCTCATATATTCTTCAATCAACCTTGTAATTTTATCAGGGAAAGCAAATGCATCCATTGCCCTGCTCGTGAAGCCCCAGTGTACTCTGTCAAACACTCACTCTGCATCAAGACCCACAAATAAAAGTGTTACTTTCTTACATTCTGCTTCTCTCTGGGTCATCAGTGTTCTGTTAATATTGTCAAATGTTTGCCTCCACCTCCACAAAACCATACTTATCCATATCTGTCAATTTTGGTATCACTTTTGCCATTCTTTTAGCCATTATAGACATAAACACTTTATAATCATGATTTAGTATTGAAATGGGCCTGTATGAAGCTGGATCCGATGGACCTTTACTCTCTTTATGTATTACCATTACTCTCTTTAGGTATTACCATTACTGCCGCCTTCCTCCAGAATGCTGGTACTTCTGTTAAAATATTGTTAAACAAAACCTTCCAGATCTTTATCAGTTTTTCCCTTCTACCGCCAAACTTCCACAGGAATACCATCTATTCCTGGGGACTTTCCTGTAGATTAGTTATACATAGCCATTTTTATCTCATTCCTTCCTATCCTGTTAGTAATTGAACCTCATCTACCTGTAACTTTGGCATATTTAATTCTTACATAAACATTTCCATTTATAACTTTTCTTGATTTACATATTTAAAAAACACCAAACAAGTGTTAAAACACACCAGACTACAAAGCCAGTGAAAAAGATGCCACCAATCTTGTATTAAATAGTTTATTCATACTGAATAACACTCTGGCGCCTCAGCACAGCCTTCCTGGAGTTACAAAATATGCCACACCATATATTCATATATATATATATATATATCTACACACACACACACACACACACACACACACACACACACACACACACGTATTCACTTAAATACAATTATTCAAACAATCATATAATTAATCAACCATCAATTAAAATAATCATATATACATTTTAAAGAAACACTCTCCAGTTACATTCACTATTTAGACCTGCTGGAGATAATGTATTAACTTTTAAAATATATAAAGTCTCTTTATACAATAATTTCTTTTTCATTAACACTTCATCTGTTTCTGATATATGTTCCAAAATACAAGCTTTTAACAGTGAAAAGTCACTGCTATGACAAGTAAAAAAAATGTAAAGCTATAGGGCTCATAGCATTATTATTTTTATGTCTCTAATACGTTCATGCAACCGTAACTTGAATATTATTTTAGTCTCCCCTTTGTAAAACAAGTTACAGGGGCAAGACAAAGCATTTACCACTGATTTAGTTATACATGAAAAACCAGAAGTGGAACAGAATTTTACACCATTTATCTTTTCAAAACATTTGGTGATGTTGGAACAAACTGAACACCTTCCACAAGGGGAAGGTGCCATTTTCCAAAACCTGCAGATTTAATTTTTTTACCAGGTGAAACAAATCCATTGTCTATCACCATGTCTTTGATATTTCTACTTCTGTTGAAAGAGATATTTACAGTTCTACAAATATTTTTTACCCCTTCTGTATTAATTAAGTAGGACCAATAATATCTAATGGCATCAATGCTTTTCTCACTTAAGATGTTATATACGTGATTTCCATATTTCTCTGCTTTATACAAATTTTCATAAAATTTCTGAAATATTTCTAATACTTCTACAGGGTCTCTTTTTATTTTCCTTGTTATAGGCTCCCTAAGCTTGTTGACTGGCCTTTCCACTTTCTGTTGCCTGAGTTGTTGTGCTAAAAGTTTTTGTGCTCTAGAGTTATTATCAGAAAATAGTTGCTTAACAGCAGTCTTTCTAAACTCATGCATATTATTAAGGTAATCCTTTATTTTCTGTTTGGCATTCTGCAGTTGTTCCTTTTCTTGTTCTGAGAGGTTCCCCCTATTTTGCAATACTTTAACATTTATCAGTCCCTCTAAATAATTATTGTTACTGTTTAACCATATCTCCCTTTATTTTAATTATACCCACTCCTTAGCTATGTTTTCAAAAGATAATTCTATCTTCTCTAGTAACTCCTGAATTAATTCCACAACACATTTTTTTAAATTCCTCTCTTTTCAACCAATAGGTGGGAAAGTGCCATTGTTTCATTTTTATTTCATTTCCTTGCATAATTATTTTAGTTATTATTAGTGCATGATCTGAAATAGTTATTGGGTGCGTTTCAAGACCTTCAATTAAATGCACATATTCGTGTGACACACAAAATCTGTCTAGCCTAGCCCAGTTTTTGTAACTCTGAGGGTAATATGTAAATTCACTCCGAACTCCTAGTACTGAATTCACATCTTCCATGCCCAACATTTTCATAAATTTCTTCAAGAGTCTACCCTCCTTTGTTATATTTTCCCTTCTAGGCCCTCCAGACACAACTTCACTGTTGCAAACCAAATTCTTTCCCCACCTATAAGTAATATTGCTTGCTGAAAGCTGATTATTTCTTCATAATTTTCTTAAGCACCATTATAACAGTTTGGGGGTGGGGGGTGCAAATGCCTGCAGTGTAATCCTCCTCCCTAGCCAGTTGCCCCTTAGTACTATGTATCTTCCATTATTATCTTTTTTCCCTCTTCTATCACTATTGGAGCTTCTTTTGCAATTAATATAAGTATCCTTTTTTCCTTTGCCCCAGATATTCTGCTGAATAACCATCCTGAAAACCTTTCTTTATCAAATTCACTTGTTCACTTCTTTCCAGGTGAGTCTCCTGTAGCATAGCTATTTGCACCCTACATTTTTAATACAGTTCACTACTTTTTCACTTTTTCTTTTTTACATTTATCTGTAAGACCATTCAGATTGAAAGACATAACATAAAGCATTATTTTCTTGTATAGGTATTATTACCACCTTTGATATATAACTGCCCTTTTGTTAAATGTCTAGTTCCAACTTTTATATTACACGTATATACTGTTCGGCAGGTTGGTCTTTTTTTACAGTTGTTTCATTTTATATCCATTTGCACCTATGTCACATCTTGCATAACACTTTTTTTATGAAAGCCCTCAAACCGAACAAACAGCCCCCCCAAAAAAAATCCCTCCTAAAACTTATGAACTTAGCAATAACACACAAATGTATGTACAGCTTCAAATATTGAAGTTTTTGTTTCCTAATAAGAACATAAGTTCTACGTTGATAGCTACACAGACAGACTAAAGTTAACCAAAAAGAAAGGTTAGCCATGCTCAGACACATGCTACAGCCTATGCTATTAGTAAGTGCTAATTGATTTTGTATATCTTTATAACACTGCCAGTTGAGAAAACACTTGAATGCTTTCAGTAAATACTTTCTCCAAGTCATTTCTCTTTATCAAATTTTCTTCTAGTGACATGCAAACCAGACACAAAACTGCTAAGGGTACCTTGTTTATCAGAAAAAAAAAACTAATATTCAGTATTCCTTTTTATTTACAATTACTGGATAGCACCTAGGGTTTTTACCCAGTCATTTCCCTGTGTAAGTATGGGAAAAAGCACACTGATCTTTATTTTGTCATACTCTCTTAACCAAACCCTTCTGTTCCCCCATCTCCTCCCCTCCTCATTTGTTTCATTGCAGTGCCTACATTTGTCAAAACTGAACAAAGAAAAAGAGAGAAGGGTAAACAATAAAAAAGCACCTGTTTATATTAGCATCCCTATTGCATTTAAACAACTGATAGAACTTTACTTCAAGTCTAACTGATTTTGTATTCTTTTTAAAGCTGTCACATCTGGGAAAACCCCTGATTGTTTTCAAGGAACATTATGTCCTAGTCAATTTCTCTGTTCTTTTTTCTTCTTTTCTCTCAGCCAATCCCCCTCCACCAGACTATCTCCAATTTCTCTTTATCAGATTGTTTTCATGGAAGCATGAAGACCAGCTGCAGAAATGCTACTTAGTATACATATTTGCAAGTACTAAAAAAGGCCTTGTAATATTCAATATTCTTTTTCATTTACTTGCTGTCTGTCTTGAAACAAAGGTCTTTAATCAGTCATTTCCCCATGCAAGAGTGAAAAAATCACTTTAATTTGAACTCTGTCATGCTCCCTTAACCAGGCTCCCTTTTTCTTTTGTTTATCATTACATTACCTATGTTTCTCAAAACTGCACAAGAAGAAAAAGAGAAGAGGGGAGAAAAATAAAAACACCTGTTTACAATCCCCATTACACCCCAAAATAGCATGCAAAGAAAACCATGCAGCACAGATACAGTACTATTAAGAAAAGAAAGTTTTTCTTTACTTACAGTCAGAGTTCTCCCCTCTCTTCCCCTCCCCAAAGCATTTTTCTGAACATTAATGGCATGAAGCAGGGCATATAAGTCCACCACTCAGCAACAAATTTTGAAGAAGTCCAATATTTCCAGATTTTCTTGTGCTGTCATATTTCACAAATGTAATTATTGCATTGCAATCCCATATTAAGTTACTGATTTTATTACTTTTCTCCATCAGCCATATCCTGTCTCTAATTCATTTGCAACATAAAGCCTTCCAGATCTTTATCAGTTTTTTCCCTTCTAGCTTCCAAAATTCCACAAGAATGCCATCTGTTCCTTTGAAGTTCTTGTAGATTGGTTATACATCACCATTTTTATCTCATCTCATATTATCCTGTTAGCAATTGAGCCTCATCTACCTCTAACCTTGGCATATTTGTTACATAAACATTTACATTTGAACCTTTTCTTGATGTCCATATTTCTTTGCTTTGTACAGACCTTCATAAATTTTTTGAAATATTTCTAGTAGCTCTACAGGATCTCTTCTCATCTTCCTTCTTATAGGCTCCCTATGCTTGGTGACAACCCTTTATACTTTCTGTTGCCTAAGTCATTGTTCTAAATGTTTTTGTGCTCTGGAGTTATCAAAATACATATGTTTAACAGTAATCTTTCTAAACTCATGCATATTATTGAGGTAATGTAGATAAAGAGACTTGTAGGCTGGAAATTAAAATACTTGAAATTTATTACAAAACACAGATTTAGGTAAGCACTTTCGAAGCAAACCTCTTCTTCAGACCTTAATGCAGAAATAAATTAGCACACAAAGTTTAAATTAAACCAATAACCAATAAAAATTCTTTAAAAATCAGTGACGCAACCCTCTTTTTTTCAAGAGAGGTTTTAAAGATGCAGTACTGTTAAGACCAGGTGATAAGTAAGCCTTAAAGTCCACTATCCACCTTAATTCAGCATATTCAGTTTCATTGTTAATATCACCTTCTCTAAGGCTCACATTAATTTTTTGCAAGACCAAGTATTTAAAATTGTGCTGATCACCACAGTCTAAGACATGCTTAGCTAATGCATTAGTAAGTTTGCTGTTCCTGATATCGTTAAGATGTTCCATCACCCTTTCCTTCATAGTTCTATTGGTTTTACCAATATAGAATGCACAACAAAGATTGCATTTAGCAAAATACACAATGTTTTTAGTAGAACAATCTGCATAAAATAAAATCTCTACAGGTTTCTGAGGCACAGGGTGTAAAATCATGCAGGTGGACCAAATGTTATTGCATATTCTGCAATTTCTACATGGGAAAGTCCCTCTACATTGTGAGACAAACCTGTCACCCTCTGCGTTGTGAGACAAAACTGTCACATGTTTTATTCTGTTTATAGCAGAGTTTCTTTTTCAAATTCCTGCTATTTTTAAAACTAAAACTGGGTGTAGAACCAACAACCCGGCTAATCTCGGGGTCAGTAAGAAGAATGGACCAGTTCTTTTTAATGATGTCACATGTCTTGTAGGCATCATTGGAAAAAGTAAGACATAACCTGTTAACAGGTAATGAGGAGACTTGCTTATCTGGGGGTACATTCATTAAGTGCTCATCTGAGTAGTAAGGTTTGGTTTTGTGACTTTCATGTAAGTCTACTTTAACTATCACTCTGTGTCAATATCAGCCCTCTTGTATCCTCTCTCAACAAACTCTGTGGTGAGATGACTCATAGCATCTGTTAATTCTTCCCTGTCTGTATGCAGTCTCTTGCAACATAAGACTTGGTTCTTGACAATATTCTTAGTAATGTGCCTAGGATGTATACTAGAACGGTGAAGAATGTTGTTCTTCCTACAGTCCTTCCTATGTATCCTTGCCGAGATGTTACCAAACATATTTTTGTTAACATTTACATCTAGAAAGCTGATTTCCTCTTTGGAGTAACTAAGGGAGAAAGAAAGAAAGGTATGCAGTGGTGTTATCAAGACACTTAACAAATGTGTCCAATTGTGTTTCATCACCATGCCAAGCAAAAAAGATATCATCTACGAAACATTTGTAAAACGTAATGTGCTGCTTGTACATGTCAGAGGTATACACCATTTCTTTCTCCCATTGAGCCAAAACAATATCGGCATATGTATTGGCACAGGCCGTGCCCATAGCAACTCCCACTTTTTGAAGAAAGAACTCTTTTTGAAAGAAAAAAACATTATTCTCTAGAATCAAGTCTAGAAGAGCACATATATTTATTTTGGTATTGCTGAAATAGCTCTCCTTGATAAGAAACTGCCTGAGATTCTCAATCCTTTCATCACTGGGGATAACCATGAACAAAGAGTTCACATCCAAACTGACAAAAATCACATCACTTAAATTTACAGCTTGTTGAGTCTCAGCCCAGTCATAAAGGTGTTCTAAAAACTGTTTGCTGTCATGAAGGACAGTAGTTATTTTATTCAACACAAACCTTAGCTGTTTTTCTACATATATAGACATTGGCTCTGTGAGCCAACCTCTTCCTGATACAATGGGTCGAAGGAAGGGATTATGTGTATCCTTGTGCACTTTTGGAAGACGATAAATTGTTGGTATAGTCGGATGCTCTACACTAAAATAGTTAAAAAGACTATAATCTATTTGGTCAGTCATAAGTAAATCATATAAAAAGTAATTCAGTCTGTTGATAATACCATCAACCTGAAACTTCTGTAAAATGATATACACTTTTTCGTCATGAAGCATACTAAACATCCTATCCATATAGTCTTCAGTATCAAACATGAGAATTCCACCCCCCTTGTCTGCAGGTCTAATGACTAAATATTCTGCATTAGTTAGTGTTCGTAGAGCCTCATTCTCTTTGATAGTCAAATTATAAAATATATTACTAGATCTCAACGTAGCCGTTTTCCTAAGGTAATCTTCACACATCTTTACAAAGGCATTCATAGCAGGGGAATTAGGAACAAAGCAACTTGGTTTCTAAAAAATGCATCCATCAACATTATTCACATTATTATCATCATGGATACATTTCAACATTGTGTTCCTAGCAAACAAATTAATATCTAAGATGGTAGCTACCAAATTCATACCACAGGCTGGTATGAAGGATAATCCTTTAAGGACCGAAAGTTCCTCTTTGTTAAGAGCAACAGAAGATAGATTAAAGACCAGATCATTTATCTGCGAGCCTGTGTGTTTGGGTCTCTGCTCTGAGGTGCAGGGTTGGATTCTATCCTTCCCTGTCTCCTGCAACGTCTGGATCTGCTCTTGCTTACATCCTGCCTTATAGGCAGAGCCTTGTCAAAAAAAAAATGGCTGACTTCCGCAGACATTCAGCCCCCTTTTTGTCTTGTAATCCTATGCTTACTGAATTACCATTATTAAAAGAAAAAGTTTTCAGTCTAACTACAGGTGCATTGTCAGTTTGTTTTATGTGTCCATTGCCATATTAAAATCATTAACTGAATTCTGACCGCTATGCACTTTTGCAGCATTTTGAGTCATAGAGTCATTGTCAGTGTCATTAGATAATACTACTACAGCATCATTATCGCAGGTGCTGTATGTATTTACACTGTTACCCATAGAAACATCTGCAACATTAGAAGCAGAGGGTGAAGGCATATTCTGTTCAGAAGTAATAACATAAACTTTGGTGTTTATCTCTACAGCGCCAAATACTGGTGGCGTTTCAGTAGGATTAGTTAAACAGTCTTTGTGTTTAGAAAGATCAATGTTCACTTTAACTTCATGTTGATGATTATTAACAGCGGCTATGCCAGGGATATTTCCTACTCCGCACACTTCTCTGCTAGCGGAAAGATGGTTTTGTGTTGTTCCCAAGCATAAAAAGCGGCTGCCTGCTTCAGTTGGTCATGAGGTGCATGCACCTGCTCTCAGACTGCTATTTACAGTTGAATCAGGAGAAAGTGCTCTTTGTCCCGCCCCTTCAACATTCCCCTGCATTCCTATAGGTTGAGTCTCTCTCAGCCAAGAGAAGACGTTCCCAGCTTGGAAATCGGAGAAATCTCTATGGAGTTTCTTCATTTTCTCCTTCTCCAGTCTCCTTTCATGTAGAGAGACATTTAGAAAGACATTATCAAGGTGCTGAACACAAATCTCATCTGTATAGGAATCCACAAGCATATTAGTCATATTATTAATGTCAGTGGCTAAAGCGTCCTCTTCAGGCAAAAATAACTAATTTATTAAAGTCGTATAATTAATACTCAACTGCAAATTGAGTATTTGCCATCTTTTTAAAAGTTCTGGATATTTATCTCCATACGAGGGCATTTTTAGTACCTTGAGCCCGCTAGGTATCACTTTGTGGAAGATAGCAGCCTCAAAGTGATAACGTTGCCAGAGAAGGCATTTGTGCTTATAAAATTTGTTTTCAAGTTCCTTCAGATGGCTCTTAATAGTTGATATCTCATTAGGGTTAAGGTTTGCAGAATCAGTTTCTACATCATCAAAGCATATAGAGAATAAAGGGTTCACACTATTACCAGTTAAACTAGATGAACTGTTTTTAGCAGACTCTTCAGTCCTTGTTCTCTCCAAATTGCTGTAGGGTGAAGGTAAATTCCTGTTCAGGGCTAACTCCATTTCAGAGAAATGTATAGAAAATTTTTACCAGCCAAATAGTTCCACCAAACAAACAAAATTGCATAAATGTAGAGAATAGAGAGATGGTGGAGCCAAGATCCCAAAAATATAAGTATAAATGTAAATAAAGAGACTTGTAGGCTGGAAATTAAAATACTTGAAATGTATTACAAAACACAGATTTAGGTAAGCGCTTTTGAGGCAATCCTCTTCTTCAGACCTTAATACAGAAATAAATTAGCACATGAGGTTTAAATAAAACCAATAACCAATAAAAAATCTTTAAAAATCAGTGACGCAACCCTCTTTTTTTCAAGAGAGGTTTTAAAGATACAGTACTGTTAAGACCAGGTGATAAGTAAGCCTTAAAGTCCACTATCCACCTTAACGCAGCATATTTAGTTTCATTGTTAATATCACCTTCTCTAAGGCTGACATTCATTTTTTGCAAGACCAAGAATTTAAAATTGTGCTGATCACCACAGTCTAAGACATGCTTAGCTAATGCATTAGTAAGTTTGCTGTTCCTGATATCATTAAGATATTCCATCTTCCTTTCATTCATAGTTCTATTGGTTTTACCAATATAGAATGCACTACAGAGATTGCACTTAGCAAAATACACAATGGTTTTAGTAGAACAATCTGCATAAAATAAAATATCTACAGGTTTCTGAGGCACAGGGTGTAAAATCATGGAGGTGGACCAAATGTTATTGCATATTCTGCAGTTTCTACATGGAAAAGCCCCTCTACATTGTGAGACAAACCTGTCACATGTTTTATTCTGTTTATAGCAGAGTTTCTTTTTCAAATTCTTGCTATTTTTAAAACTAAAACTGGGTGTAGAACCAACAACCTGGCTAATCTCAGGGTCAGTAAGAAAAATGGACCAGTTCTTTTTAATGTCACATGTCTTGTAGACATCATTGGAAAAGTAAGACATAGCCTATTAACAGGTAATGAGACTTTGTTATCTGGGGGTACATTCATTAAGTGCTCATCTGAGTAGTAAGGTTTGTTTTTTGACTTTCATGTAAGTCTGCTTTAACTATCACTCTGTCAATATCAGCCCTCTTGTATCCTCTCTCAACAAACTCTGTGGTGAGATGACTCATAGCATCTGTTAATTCTTCCCTGTCTGTTTGCAGTCTCTTACAATGTAAGACTTGGTTCTTGACTATATTCTTAGTAATGTGCCTAGGATGCATACTGGAACGGTGAAGAATGTTGTTCTTCCTACAGTCCTTCCTATGTATCCTTGTCGAGATGTTACCAAACATATTTTTGTTAACATTTACATCTAGAAAGCTGATTTCCTCTTTGGAGTAACTAAGGGAGAAAGAAAGGTATCCAGTGGTGTTATCAAGAAACCTAACGAATGTGTCCAATTGTGTTTCATCACCATGCCAAGCAAAAAAGATATCATCCATGAAACGTTTGTAAAACTTAATGTGCTTCTTGTACATGTCAGAGGTATACACCATTAACTTATCCAATTGAGCCAGAACAATACTGACATATGAATTGGCACATGGTGTGCCCATAGCAACTCCCACTTTTTGAAGAAAGAACTCTTTGACACAAAACAAAAATCATTATTCTCTAGAATCAAGTCTAAAAGAGCACATATATTGATTTTGGTATTGCTGAAATTGCTCTCCTTGATAGGGAACTGCCTGACATTCTCAATCCCTTCATCATTGGGGATAACCATGAACAAAGAGTTCACGTCCAAAGTGACAAAAATCACATCACTTAAATTTACAGCTTGTTGAGTTTCAGCCGAGTCATAAAGGTGTTCTAAAAACTGTTTGCTGTCATGAAGGACAGTAGTTATCTTATTCAACACAAACCTTAGCTGTTTTTCTACATATATAGACATTGGCTCTATGAGCCAACCTCTTCCTGATACAATGGGTCGAAGGGGGGGATTACGTGTATCCTTGTGCACTTTTGGAAGACCATAAGTTGTTGGTATAGTCGGATGCTCTACACTAAAATAGTTAAAAAGACTATAATCTATTTGGTCAGTCATAAGCAAATCATATAAAAAGAAATGCAGTCTGTTGATAATACCATTAACCTGAAACTTCTGCATTATTTTCTTGTATAGTTATTATTCCCACCTTTGATATATAACTTCTGTTTTGCTAAATGTCTACTTCCAACTTTTATGTTACACTTATATACTGTTCGGCAGGTTGGTCTTTTTTACAGTTGTTTCATTTTATATCCATTTGCGCCTGTCACATCCTACATAACTTTTTTTTTTTTGCAAGCCCTCAAACAGCCCCCCAAAAAACTCCCTCCTAAAACCTATGAACTTAGCAATAGCACACACATGTATGTACATCTTCAAATATTGATGTTTTGTTTCCTGATAAGAACATACTTCTATGTTGATAGCTACACAGACAGACTAAAGTTAACCAAAAAGAAAGGTTAGCCATGCTCAGACACATGGTACAGCCTGTGCTATTAGTAAGTGCTAATTGATTTTGTATATCTTTATAACTCTGCCAGTTGAGAAAACACTTGAATGCTTTCAGTAAACACTTTCTCCAAGCCATTTCTCTCTATCAAATTTTATTCTAGTGACATGCAAACCAGACACAAAACTGCTAATGGTACCTTGTTTATCAGAAAAAAAGGCTTACAATATTCAGTATTCATTTTCATTTACATGCTTTGTAACAAACATAGTACTGGATAACACCTAGGGTTTTTACCCAGTCATTTCCCTGTACAAGCATGGGAAAAAGCACACTGATCTTTCTTTTGTCATGCTCTCTTAACCAGACCCTTCTATTCCCCCATCTCCTCCCCACCTCATTTTTTTCATTGCAATGCCTACATTTGTCAAAACTGAACAAAGAGAGAAGGGTGAACAAGAAAAAAAAAAGCACCTGTTTATATTAGTGTCCCTATTGCATTTAAAAAACTGATAGAACTTTACTTCAAGTCTAACTGGTTTTGTATTCTTTTTAAAGCTGTCACATCTGGGAAAACCCCTGACTGTTTTCAAGGAACATTATGTCCTAGTCAATTTCTCTTTTTTCTTCTTTTCTCTCAGCCAATCCCCCTCCACCAGACTATCCCCAATTTCTCTTTATCAGATTGTTTTCATGGAGGCATGAAGACCAGCTACAGAAATGCTACTTAGTATACATATTTGCAATTATTACAAAAAAGGCCTTATAATATTAAATATTATTTTTCATTTACTTGCTGTCTGTCTTAAAACAAAGGTCTTTAATCAGTCATTTCCCCATGCAAGAGTGAAAAATCACTTTAATTTGAACTCTGTCATGCTCCCTTAACCAGTCTCCCTTTTTCCTTTTTTTATCATTACATTGCCTATGTTTCTCAAAACTGCACAAGAAGAAAAAGAGAAGGGGAGAAAAATAAAAACACCTGTTTACAATCCCCATTACACCCCAAAATAGCATGCAAAGAAAACCATTCAACACAGATACCGTACTATTAAGAAAAGAAAGTTTTTCTTTAATTACAGAGTTCTCCCCTCACTTCCCCTCCCCAAAGCATTTTTCTGAACATTAATGGCATGAAGCAGGGCATATACTTGAGTCCACCACTCAGCAAACAAATTTTGAAGAAGTCCAATATTTCCAGATTTTCTTGTGCTGTCATATTTCACAAATATAATTATTGCATTGTAATCCCACCTTAAGTTACTGATTTTATTACTGTTCTCCATCACCCATATCCTGTCTCTGCTTCATTTGTAACATAAAGCCTTCCAGATCTTTATCAGTTTTTTCCCTCCTAGCTTCCAAAATTCCACAGAAATACCATCTATTCCTTTGACTTTCCTGTAGATTGGTTATACAGCACCATTTTTATCTCATCCCATACTATCCTAACTGTTAGCAATTGAGCCTCATCTACCTCTAACCTTGGCATATTTAATTCTTACATAAACATTTCCATTTGAACCTTTTCTTGACGTCCATATTTCTTTGCTTTGTACAAGCCTTCATAAAATTTCTGAAATATTTCTAGTAGCTCTACAGGATCTCTTCTCATCTTCCTTCTTATAGGCTCCCTAAGCTTGGTGACATCCCTTTATACTTTCTGCTGCCTAAGTAATTGTTCTAAAAGTTTTTGTGCTCTGGAGTTATCAAAATACATATGTTTAACAGTAGTCTTTCTAAACTCATGCATATTATTGCGGTAATCACTTAATTTCTGTTTAGCACTCTGAAATTACTCCTCTTATTCTGTGAAATTTCCCCATTTTGCATTACTTTAACCTTTGTCAGTCCCTGTAAATAATTCTTGTTACTTCTTAACCATTTCTCTCTCTTATTTCCACCCTGTTTTTAAACTCCACTTTAATTTTATCTCATTCCCTGGCTATATTTTCCAAAGAAAATTTTATCTTCTCTAATAATTCCCAAATAATTTCCACTACCCTTTCTTAAATTCATCTCTTTTCAACAGATAGGTGGGAAGGCACCAGTGTCTCATTTTTATTTCATTACCCTGCATTTTTACTTTGGTTATTATTGGTGCATGATCTGAAATAGTTACTGGATGCATATCAAAACTTTCAATTAAATGCACGTTTCTGTGAAATATATTTTCTGTCTAGTCTAGACCAGTTTTTGTATCTTGAAGAATAATATATAAATTCACTCCAAACTCCTACTACTGATTTCACATTTTCCATGTCAAATATTTCATAAGTTTCTTTAAGAATCAACTCTCCTTTGTTATATTTACCATCTGCTCCCCAGATACATCTTTACTGCTGCAAAGTAAATTCCATTCCCCACCTATTAGTAATATCCCCTGCTGAAAGCTGATTAGTTCTCGCAGAATTTTCTTAAGCTCCATTTTAGCAGTTTTAGGTGGGATTTAAGTACATGCCAGTGTAATCCTCCTCACCTGCCAGTAATCCCTTACTACTACAAACCTACAATTATTATCTTTTTTATCCTTTTCTTTCACTATTGGAGCTCCTCTTGCATTTAATAGAAGTACTTCTCTTTTCCCTTGTTGCAGGTATTCCACTGAATAACCATCCTGAAAACCTTTCTTTATCAAATTCACATGTTTATTTTTTTCTAAATGTGTGTCCTCTAGCATAGCTATTTGCACTCTACATTTTTAATATAGTTCACTATTCTTTATTTTTTGTATATATCTGTGAGACCATACACATTTAAAGATAGTATACAAACCATTATTATGTTAAAAAAAGTTATTATTCCCATCTTTTATGTGTAACAGCTTATTTGTTTAAGATTCTAGTTCCAGCTTTTGTGTTATATTAATACACTAATGTTTGTCAAATTAATATATTATACAGTTGTTTCTTGTATCCATTTGAGCCTATGTCACATCTTAGAAAACCTTTTGTTTTATTGAAAGACCTCAAATAAAAAAAAAACACCCAATAAACCCCTAAAACCTATTAACGTAATGCTAACACACAAAACTATGTACATCTTCAGGTATTGAAGTTTTTATCCTCCTAATAGGAACGATTGTCCTAGATGGACAGCCATGCTGACTTAGGTTAACCTAAAAGAAAGGTTATCCATGCTAAGATGAATGGTACAGCCTGTGCTTCTACTAAGTGCTGTTTGGTTTTGTCTTATCTTTATTACTCTCTCAGATTGGGAAAACACTTAAATGCTTTCAAAAAGCTATCTTCTAGCCATTGAAAGAAATATGTATTTTGTTCTTATTGCTCTTTATCAGATTGTTTCCATGGAGAAATGAGAACCAGATGCAGAGTTGCTTTTACAAGAACCCATTTATTTTCTGGACAATGTTCTTTTTTATTTATTTGCTTTCTTTTAAAACTTGTTACTAAATCAAGGGCCTTAATCCAGTCATTCCCCTATGCAAGAGTGAAAAAAGCACATCATTCTTTTCTTGTATCCTGCTCTTTTGACCAGACTTTTCTTTTTTTTTTTTTTTGCATTGCAGTGCCTATATTTCTTGAAAGAAAAAAAAGTAAAAAACAGGGACACCTGTTTACTTTAGTATCCTCGTTACACTCAAATAACTGAGAAAACTTTTCTTTATAACATGCAGAGTATATCATGCATTATAAAAACACTATTAAAAACAAAATTTTGTTTTACTTACAGTTAACTCTTACTTGTCTCCCCCCACCCAAATGTTCTTCCAGACATTATTGGCATGAAGTAGGGCATATGCTTCAGAGTCCCTACAAGTTTAACAAAGTCCAATATTTTCTGGTTTTCTTGTTCTGTCATGTTTCACAAATGTAATTCATGCTTTGTAATCCTACACAAATTTGTCAATTTCTAAGTAGTTTTATTCCTGTTGATCTTCATCTCCCAAATCCAGAATTGAATTATTTTCTAACATACTCCCAGTTCTCCTAGTCAACCCTTATGCATTTTTCTGTCTCTCAAGCATTTTCTATTGAAATATTGGAAAAGGTTTCACTGGCACATCTCTCTGTTATCTTCATTACTTATTTCATA
Source organism: Protopterus annectens (assembly GCF_019279795.1). Taxonomy (NCBI): domain Eukaryota; kingdom Metazoa; phylum Chordata; order Ceratodontiformes; family Protopteridae; genus Protopterus; species Protopterus annectens. Next base: position 103,521,573 of record NC_056739.1, read on the forward strand.
AGTCACTTTTTGTTGGGCAGACGTTTGTATGTCCTCCTTAGCATGCTCTGAATCAAAAAATGACTTTTTTCTTCCAGGAAAAAAATATTCTGAAAATACCTGGGTACAGCAACTTGAATTTCATGCCAGCGTGTCAGTATTCCCTGATTAGTGGAATAAATGTACTCCTGTTCTGCCTGGTGTACAGTGAGTAATCATTTTCTACAAACACTCTGCTGTCTCCCAGTTTTAGTACTTTGTCCTTCTGCCACAGTTTTGTCAGAATCAACCCCTTCTGCTGGTAGAATTGCATCTGTACTATTAAAGGTCTAAGATGGTTTCTCATGGCCAGGTTTGGAGCATACACACAATGTGCCCTTTCAGTTAAGAATTCCTGCTGTGGAATACCAGTCCAATTGCTTACTTGTGCTGTCATAAAATTAATGCACTCTGTTCCTTCCAGCTTCTCTGGTACTGCAGAAAATCCAAGGTTTTCCATTTGTGCTTTGTCCTTTAATTGTTTTATTTTTAAAACATCTCTTCCAGCCTTTTCTTCATTTCAGTCTCTAATTTTTGCAGTTTTATCACCTCATCTGAATATCTTTTTAAAGCTTCCTCCATTTTTCCAGCCTTTTGATATTTAAGTCATTACACTCCTCCAGTGTTTAAATTGTTGTAATCAGCTCAGAGTACATTTGACTTATTTTTTCCTCTAGGTTTCTGGAAGTCATGTCTTGCACCAGAACTAGAGCTTACACTGCTTTTTAATGAACAGCTGCAGAATTCTTCCCAGTCAGTGTTTTTTCCCTCACCTTTTGTAAATGATTTTCTGTCAGGTTCCCTGCATTCCCTTTTTGCTGGCATCCAGGCAGTGCACTTACTAGCCAGTTAGTGACATTTACCACAAAATTTGGGTTTACTGGCTGTCTTCTCAAGAGTTTCTATTTTTAAACTGGGAGAGCTGAAATTAAACTTTTCATAGATTAAAACTAGACTACCTGCCCTTGTGAGCCATTTTAAACCTAGCCAAGTACTCACTGTGCAGCCTTCTTGGAAATCCCTAGCTATTAATTGTTGAACTTCATCACCACTAACATTGGTGTAATTAAGTCTTCCATTAATATTTGTTTGTGCATTTTCTTAGTTTACATGTTCCTCTGCTTTATCCAACTTTTCCTAACATTTCAGACTATATCTAATATTTCTATAGGATTTCTGATTATTTTTTTATGCTATAGGCTCACTATATTTGTAAACAACTCTTTCTCCTGTGTTGCATAAGTCAATTTGCTAAAAGTTTTTAAGCTCTGGATTTGTTATCAAAGAATAGTTGGTAAAATGTGTGCATAGTGTCTGAATATGCCTTTATTTTCCCTTTAACACTGCATTTGCTTCTCTTCATATTTTTAAGTCCTTCAAGTCTTTTGTGTTTCTAATACCATGATGGGAATGGACCCCATTCCTCAGTCAAAGTATGATTAAATTCATGAAATTAGTATTGTTTCAATCTTTGATGTTAGCCAGATGTGCTCTTCACAGCACCTGCAATGTGCCCAGTATTGACTCCTTCTGCAATGTATATGGCATTACATGTGTCAGTAACATGTCTCAGTATGATTATAAATTCTTTTCTATAAGACCCATTGCTCCTGCAACTTATTGGAACTGGCTGAGCTCCCTTCTTCCACATTGCCCTCATTTCTGCCTGTAAAACCTGGTATTTTATGACTTTGTGTCTCTATACACGTAAGACACTGTAGTTCTGGGGGTAGCAATTTCAGTGATCAATGCTACTTTTGTTTTCTTTTCATGGACTATTATATTTGGTTTTCTTGCATCTGTTTTTTGAACTGTTGGTAATGGGTAATCCCATGTGATATAAACTTCATAATTTTCTATAATGCTTTGTGGCTAATGTTTCCAATGTTTTTCACCTACTTCAATAATATAATGTTTGCGCAATCCCCAATGCAACAGTCTTGCTGCATTATTATGCCTTTCAGTATGCAGTCCTGCCATTAGCATATCACAACCAGCAACGAGATGTGCAACTGTTTCCAGTTCTGTTTTACAAAACCTACATTTGCCCGTTTCTCCCACGTGTTCATTGGACTTTGTAAACTAACATGTACATAGTCCACTATCTTGTTATGTGAGATTCCACTTATGATGCAATGCTTTAACCTTTGTCAACTTCTTTAAATAATTCCTGTTACATTTTCTGTGTCTTTATATCTTTTTTCCATGTCTTTATCTCTTATTTCTACCATGTTTTTTTAAACTGTATTTTAATTTTATTCCACTCACTAGCTGTCTATCACCCATAGTAACTCTTAAATCATTTCCACTACCCATTCATTCAATTCCTTTCTCTTTAATAGCTAAGTAAGAAAGTGTCAGTGTCTCATTTCTACTGCATTATACAGGATCTATATATATTTTTTCGGTGCATGGTCTAAAGTTGTTACTGGTGTTTCAAATCTTTCAATAAATATGCATGTTCATGTGAAATATAATCAATCCAGTCTTGCCCAGTTAATGTCCTTTGAGGAAAAATATGTAAATTCTGTTTGGGTTCCTACTACTGAAGTCATATCTTCTGTACTGAACAGTACATTCTCATATATTTCTTCAAAAGTCTACCCTCTTTTATTATATTTTACATTCTAGATCCTCCTGATACATTTTCATTATTGCAAATCAAGTTTCAGTCCCCAGCCTTAAATAATATTCCCTGCGGAAACTTGTTTATCATAAAATTCTTTGGAGCTCCATAATAGCAGTTTCATATGGCATATAAATACATGCCAATATAATTCTCCTCTCCTGCCAATATCCCATTACTACAATAAATCTGTTATCATTGTCTTTTCCCCCTCCTCTGTCACCATTGTAGCCTGTCTAGCAGTTAGCATAATTACTCCCCTTTTCCTTTCTCCCTGATATTCTGCTGATTGCCCAGACTGAAATTCTTTCTTTGTCATATTTACATGTTCCTTTCTATCCAAATGTGCCTCCTGCAACATTGCTGTTTCCAACCTGCATTTAGCATAATTCAGCAATCTCAGATTTTTGTGTATGCCTGTAAGACCATTCACATTCCATGGTAATATAAACAGAATGGCCATTGTGATAGAAATCTATTACTCATGACACTGTTTTGGAATGTATATATTAATATTTGGCAGGCTGATCTCACATGTAATTGATTCTTCTAATTTCCATTTGAATCTATGTCATATTTAAAAGACTTTTTTTATTAAATGAAAATACTCAAACAAAAAATAGATTTTCAAAACCCCCATACCATTTTAGCTTAGAGCAAATGCATAAAATATGTACATTTTCAACAAAGGAAATTTTCTCCCCTCCAGATAGGAAACTTTGCCCCAAGTTGACTGCTGCATCCAAAAAGCATTACCTAATCTGAAATTAAGGTTACCAGTGCTAAAGAGCATGTTATAGCCTCTGTTCCCTTTCTAAGTGTGAAAAACAGTGTGCATGCTTTCAGTAAACATTAATCTTTGGCCTTAAGAAAAAGTGCACTGGTTACCTTTAAATAAACACAATTGTTTAGAGCTACATTAAATGCATTAAAGTACTAAGACTGCTGAAGAGGCAACTACTTGTATAATTTAATAACTTCTCACAGTTTAAAACTTCATTTATTTGTCATTAAACTGCTTAGAATAGTTCCTTTAAATATTTTTTACATTGTATCTTCTACAGTTCACTGAGCAATATTCAGACCTGTCATGTTTAATTGTTTGCGCCTGCAGATTTCTTATCTCCAAGTTAGTAATAAAGACAGCTATTGACTTTGTACATACATGAAAGAATATTTGTAAATTTCATCCAAAACTCACACAGTCCCCAGTGAAAGAATTTGCTAATGTAGAAAATAGCCAATGACTGTAAATACAAGAAAGAACTACTGTTTCTGTGCCTTTCATCAGTCTAGCTTATTTATTGAGTCTATTTGCTTAAAACAAAAACTTTTCTATAGCTTTAACTAAGCACATTAATCTAGATATCCATCTCTAAAAAAATGGAAAATGATCTTAATTCTACCTTTAATGTGATCAATAAACTACATAAGGACAGATATTCTTTATGTGGATTACTGTTGCCATCATTACTTTAGGGATCTCAGCTGCGTGCTTTGCCTAACATCCAGCCTGACATTGAGTTAATCACCTTTCTCCTATAATAGGGCTGATGTCTCCGTACTTCAGACATGTTTGTGCACCTCATTTGTAGGTGGTATGTACTTGTACCATGTTTAGTTCCTTCTTGCTATATATGAGTTTATTATAAGAGAGTGCATCACAATCAGTTGTTGTTCCTGGTCTACAGCTGAAGACAACAAAACTATATCAGGAAAAAAAAAAAAATTCAAGCTGCTCAATGCACAAAGTTTTTAATTTTTACCAATCTGGTACCTTGGCCATTCGCCTGCAAGGATATAATGATGTATCAAACTACAGTGGTTATATTCAGGTACAAATCCAATCAAATAATTAAACAAGTAATTAATAACTTCAGTGATACGTATACTTCAAAGGTTTAAAAATAACTAAATACAAATTCATAAATATACGTCACATACCATCAGTAATAAATATACTAAATCTTTTAATGACATACATTAACTTCCTGATTTAAACCCCAGGAGAAAGAGTTCTATAATTCAGCATAATTTTCATTTCTTTTTTTAACGCACCTTTCTTAAATTATCACTTGTGACACAGGCAAATTTACATTTATACAAAAGTAATCAAACTGTATTAACACATTAACAAACATTATACTTCACATATATTGCTATATATCTTATAACCTAAGCAATATTACATAAATTATTCAATTCCTAGTCCTTTTTTTTTTAACAAGAAACATCTTAATTACACCATCACTTACTACATAAGCAATCACACATTTATATAAATGAAAACAAACCACACCAACACAATCCTAGTTGCAAGCATTTTAAATCACAAACCATACTGACACACACCCCATTGCAGACATTATACTTCACTTACAATATACCCAATCATTTTCAGTCAAACATTACATAGCTCATTTAAATCCTGTCTTCTTTTAAACCTCATTCCTCCCCTGTATGTATTGTTCCCATAGTTTCTATTTTTTCCTATGTAATTTGCACATACCCTTTTCTAAAGATCCCAGTTCCAGTTGTTTTACCTCTGTTACTATATTCACTACTACTGGTACAGTTGGTTTAGACTTTGATTTCCATTTTCTAGTAATTGCTTTTTTGGTAGCCACCATAATTAGACTCAGCAAGGCTTTACTATGTCTAGGCAATTCCAGTTCTGTATCATAGCTCAGAAAAATAATTTCCCTAGTTACACCAATTTGCTCACTCTATCTCTGATAGAGTAGTCTGCAAGAAATATTTAAAGTCTGCCAACTCATTATCTTTCCTTCTCTAATTATTTGCCAACTCATTATACTCACAGTAAATACATTCCCAATTACCTCTTTCTTCCTCATCACACCTCCAATGCTTGCTGTCTACCTGAGGAAAAATTCTCTGGAGTCTAATTCAGCCTTCATCGGGCCCATCATTAAGTATAATGCCCCTTATGTATATACCTGACCAAGCACATGCAACAAATAGAATGTCCACAGGTGTTCCTCACAAACCGATAGAAAAGTGTAGACAGCATCCTCACAAACCGATAGAAAGTGTAGATAGTATTTCCTATGCAGATCACCTTAAAGTCCTATCTTTATACTCAGTCTGCTATAAACTGTTTAGAGCCGATCTATGCCTGGCATACAAGGCATCCTTGGATCCCACTCTGATGGACCTTTTGCATATCTGCAAAATGAAAAACATCAGAATTACCTGATCTAGGGATTTAAGCTTTGCTTGGGACATACATGGGACATGTTTGAGGGACAGGTAGTTAACTCAAAGAATTCCCACTCCTCAAGAACAGGTTTCCCATCCATGGAAAGCAGAGCTCTTTCCTAACCTTGTTCAAGAGAAACCTGGACCAATGTTTTCCCAGGTCTAGCACCTATATCTCTAATGGACAGGGGCAGCCTGGAAATCTTTTCCTAGTGTACATATACCCCTTAAAATAACCCTTAACACACATAACCTTGCAGAATACAACTGAGATGTTTGGCTAGACTTGTAAAAGTTCAAGTGGTTGTTAGCTTAGTATACACCTATGAATGTAAGGCTCCTGCACCCCACATATTTTGGCCTTAATATCCACAGCCCTCAGCATAATTATTCAGATTCTGAGTTCCCCACTCCCATTAAAGAAAGGGCAAGGAAACTCAGTTAAATTGTGAGGCTGTGCAGATTCAGACTGTCAGAATTTGTACAGTTGTGTGTTTATGAACTCTCACTATAAAAACTTGTTTAATTTCAACAGAAAGTGGTAAAGATCCTGGTGCCCTCCTAAGCAGAAAGTGGAACAGTGCAGTAGTGGTGCAAGGTTGATGGTAATGGGTTGATTTCAAATGGGACAGAGTGCAGTTTTATTCACCTTTTGGTACGTTCATAGGTGGGCTAATATAGAAGATCCTTTTCACCCATGACCTGTGCCATTACAAGAAAAGCAGACAGAACAATGTAATTATATGTTAATACAAGGCATTAGACTTAAACCTGTAGTTATAGCACATTCCCACATATCCCTTGCTGTGCTAGATAGTAAAGTCTTCTATGGGCCAACACAGAGTAACTTCACCTCAGCTTTCCCTTGAACTAAGGGCAAAGGCTTAGTACAAAATGCCCATTAAAAGTAATACATAACTTAGTGTGTACCACAGGACCAGGTAAAGTGCTGTGTACCTCTGAAATTCACTGTCCAAACTAATTTCCCATGAAATGTCATCCATCACTGTGCTTAAGCTTTCATCCCATCATCCAAATCAAGGAAAAGTCTCCATTTCCACATATTCCTAAGGTTTTAAATGACTAATGCAATTACATTCTACTAATATAACCAGTGCCTTTCCCTAATTTAATTTCTGTTATTACTGCACCTGTGCCTCCAAACCTGAGGAGCACATGAGCCGTCATGTTACCAAATGTTCACTGGTTTAGCTGGGCCACGCAGCCACTCTGGTTACATGTTATTAATTTGTATTTTATTGTATTTGTATTTTTCAACTGGGGTAAAAGCCCTAATCTCCATGGACCTTTTTCAGACACAACCTGGGACTTCTGTTTGGTTAAGTGTCTTGTTCAGAGTCACACAGGCAATGGAGGCTGTGAAAATCAAACCCTGGACGACTGGACCACAGAAAACAGGTCATTAACAACTCTTCAATCATGTGTGCCAACTGAACTGCTTTTGGACTTATTGCACTATATGCTGGAGCCATTTCACTTTATGTGTATGTATGTATGTATGTGTATATATATATATATATATATATATATATATATATATATATATATATATATATATATATTATTTCACTGATTTTTTTTTAGTTTACTTTGTATTTGGTGTTTGTAACACAAATATGTCCTTCCCAGGGACTGATACATGTTTATTTGGCTTGTGCTATTTAATCAGGAACAGCCAGAGTTCTTATTTAACAAAATGCAGGTTTGTTACAGATATACAGACTCAATGTGAGACAACACCAAAAATGTGGTAATACATACCAGCATATGCTTTTCCTGCCCACTATATCTAAAACAAGTAAAACTCTTCACTTTTAAGAGTATACTGTCTAAAATCTTACTTGGTACTGTATTGGTAGCACGTTAAACTTTTTGTTTAGCCCTCCCAAAACTCTGTCTTATCTACCCCTTTGCCACACCTGGACCTGTTCCTCACACAGCCTGCAAACAACTAGGGCAAAACCATCATTTCTGTACGATACAGTAATTTGTGCATACTGGTTCTATCTGATTTGTGGCTAAAGAATATGTATGTCAGAGATACTGTAGCAAACAGTTCTAAAGGTAATGTATATCAGCTACAAACAAGATTATAAATGCCACTTAAAAAGTTAATCTCCCTTTTGAAATGGGTAAGAATCTTTTGTATCGGTGTATGTCAAATGCACAATATTACATATTTAACATACTATAAGACAATTAAAAAAAAACAGTTATAGTACTTTAGCTCCCAAAAGGTATGAGACTGCTCCACTAATCAGCAAATTCATTTCTTGAAGACTTGCAGCACAGGTGTTTCAAATTCTTTTAGTTCATAATTACTCACTCTTGTTCAAAAAAGTTAGACCTATGTCTGCAGATTTCTTTCACTTACCTCCCTGCTGAGACCTGTAGTGCAGGTGTTTTCTGTTAACGTTTGTAATTACTGTTTCTTCTCATTGTTAGGTAACACCCCCTGATGAAAGCAAGGTAGTTGTATTTTACTTTGTGTTATATTAATCAGCTAGTCCTTTGTGGAAAAAAAATCTGACCTCATAACTTTCTGGGCTATTTTTCTGATTATACACCACTGACCTGAATCTAAATGCTATCCAAAACATAGACTATCAAAGTTGTTTTTCTTTTAATATGCAACTCTCAGACTTTCACTTCTACAGCCATTGTACATGATTCCCTAGTGTCTGGACCAAACTGCTTCAAGTCAGTATAAAACACCATGGATTTTTCATGAGGAACGGTTACCAGCCTAATAAGGTCTGTGCAATCAATAAAATTAAGCAAAGAAAGATATACTTCCTCACTCATTTGAAGGTCAGGTCATGTGTTATATACAGCTGTAGTCACTACCTGAACTAATTATTCCCCATAAAAATATACCTATAGAAATACTTTCTAATTAGAAATTGACAAATTAAGGAACAGCCTTTCTTATACACATCTTTTTTTCCCTAGATGACTGAAACAGAAATGTACCCTTAACACAGGGAACTGTGACTTTTACCATTTTAACTTCTCTGTCCACTATCCTTTTACCTCCATACCTGGCAACGTTCTGAGCACTGTATTTGTCAGAAAACCCTGTTGAAGCTTATCTGTGCAAAAGTTACATTGAGTTTTGTCAGTCCTGAGTTAGTTACTGTAGAGTAATTTATTTGTTCTCTTTTTAAAACAAGGTATATTATTTCTCATTCACTGTCTGATCTTCCTAAGGAAAGACTAAAGCAAGCTTACATTAGGAGATCTGCTACACTTATCAGTACTTAGCAAGTCTATATTAGTTTGCCGAAAGTTATTTTCAGCAAACACCTATTCAACACATATTCAGTGAAAATCGCTTCTGCGATTCGCTGAATTTACCAATGGCAATGAAGTAGTTGGCCAACTACACAACTTTGCCCTTTTCCCCACTGTAGTGCAATCTCGGAGTTGGTATATATAGTTGGGGGGTGTAGGGGCAAAGCCCCCCACTTGGGTGGGTTTGATTTAGTTAGTTGGTTGTGGGTTCCGTTGTGCTGTGTTATGGGGCAATTGTTTCATTGCCCTTGGAAAATTCAGTGAATCGCTGAAGTGATTTTCACTGAATGTGTCAATGAATAGGTGTTCGCTGAAAATAACTTTCAGTGAACTGATATAGACCCGTACTTAGCCTAGGCATCCCCAAAATCCGATATCGAAGAAACGGAAAACTGAATTTTTTCCTAGGGAAAGAATTTGGTTGTCCATTTCTGTTGCTTCAGTATTTTCAGCGCTCTGGTGGAAAGTTACAGGTCGGGTTCAGGTAAGTGTGCAATTGTGTGGACGTGAGGGTTAGGGTGGGTTAGCTGAGTTAGGACTAGGGTGCGGGTCAGGTAAGTGTGCGATTGTGTGGACGTGAGGGTTAGGGCGGGGTAGGTGAGTTAGGGTTAGGGCACGGGTGAGGTGACTGTGCGATAGTGATGGACCTTAGGGTTAGGGTTTGGGTTAAGTTAACTGGATAGTTAGTGGTGTATGTATAGTTTAGTGAAGGGTTAGGTATAAAAGTTTAGGTGTATGTGTGTGGATTGCTGTTTGTTTGGTGTGCTTGTGTTGTGTGTATGTGTTTTGGAACAGTGAATTTTTTCCCTAGGAAAAAATTTGCTGTTCTGTATGTTCGATGTTTTAAATTTTCGATTAATAGGGTTCGATATTAGAACACTCGACATTTTGAAAGTTCGGTGTTCTAATATAGATCCATGAAGAACATTGAAATATGAAGAATTATGCCACATTGGAGTCATGCCATAAGGGCAGTAACCTTCATAATGCTGGGCTGCTGAAAAATGCAAGTGTTTCTTTGTATTTAAGTGATGTACCTGTGGAATATACTACCATAGTTGAAACTGTGCTTATTGCCCCTGCAACATTCTAAATCTCTACTTTATGTGATGATTTGAAATGGGTTATACCCTGATACTACTTAACCGTAGGGTCATGGGTTCATACTAGGCTAACCACCATCAGGGTCTTTACAAGTCTAGCCATGCAACCTTAACCCAGATGTCCTTCAAGAATGCAACTGCAGTCATAACATGTGGGTTGTCCTGCCTCAGGCAGCCCTTGGTCGGCCGGATTCCAAAGTCTGGGTCCAACGTCGGCTGATGTCGCATTTCTCTCCGACGTCAGAGCGGCTGGAGTACATAAGCATCAGCCGACGCCATTTTCTTCAGTCTTTCTTGCCACGCGGTGCCCGAAGCAGAAGCAGTTCACAAGTGCCGGTTGGTCAGCTCCTGTATTCTACGATACCGAAGTCATCAAAAAAGCTAAGTACCCCGTTGGGGACCTTTTCTTGCCTCAGCCGATGTCAGAAATTACTGAAAAAGTTAACAATTGTCTTTCTTGTGGTAAACAAATACCTCATAAGGATTTCCACTCTTACTGTCTCCCTTGCCTGGGCCCGGACCACGACGTCTTGGCCTGTGTAGCGTAGCGTGTGCTCGCTTCAACAAGCGCACTCTCAGGCGCCGGGCGGAGTTCGCTGAAGATTTTTTCGGCGATAATTTTGCTTACACCATGCCGTCGGATCTTCCGACATCGCAAACTCCCAAAAAGCGAAAAGACCGGGACCGACATCCTCGGCCCGCGTCTACCACCGACTCCATGCCAAAACCTAGCGCGAGTGCCCCGGTTCCCTCTGAGACGGTCTCTCCACCGCTCCGAACCGAAGACACCGCATTACCGACGACTCCGATTCCAGACATTACTCCGACGCCAGTTATAGATTTTCCTCCGGATACCGAAACCGAGGAAATGCCCGAGACCATTGCTGTAGACAAGGTCACTCCTGCACGTGGAGCTGCCAGGCCCCCTATGGCCATGTCTATTAAGGCCTACACTAGGGCTAAGGCAGCCAACAAAACAAAGCATATTACCTCTAAATCCTTACCTCAGCCGACTCCAGAGACACAAATTATGTCCATGGCTGCTGATTTAATTTCCATGATTAGAGGTTCACAGGCCCATCCTGAGAGAGGATCCCAGCCTCCTCCTGATAAAAGGCCCCAGGTTGAACCCTCTGACCCTACTCCTTCAGATGAAGATTCTGAGGGCTTTGTCCACTCTGATAGCTGGGAAGAGCTCTTCCAGACCTATGAGGACTCGGATGCAGAAGATTCCATCCCCTCGGCCTCCCCTCCTGAGGATATTTCTTTTGGGGAAGTTCTGCACACCATGAGGAAACATTTCAAGTGGCAAGGTCAGGAATATTCTAATTCTAGGAAACGCCTTAGGACTTTCCTTAAGAAGCCTCAGCACAGGCACTTAGCTATTCCTCCTGTACTTGATGTTCTGGATGATTTGTATTCTGACTCTAGTGCTACCCCTGATTCTCTTCCTCCTGCTCCAGCCAAGCCAGACAGGTATTACAGGGTCCCAGAAACTCATTCCCATTTATTCAGGGCCCATACTGCTGATTTGGAAACTATTTCACAGGGGCCTAAAGGAGTTTCAGCCTCCACCTCAAAAAATCCTTTGCCCTCCAACAGGGAAGCTAGGTCATTAGAGAGATGGGGCAAAAAGGTTTACACATCCACTACCTTATCTATGAGAGCTTTAAATTGCCTTTTTCATATGTTACAATATCAGGATTATCTGTTAGAAGATTTACAAAAAACATTAGCCACTCCTGATCCTTTAGACAGGAAGACTTTGCAGGAAGCTGTACATAACACTCAGCAAGTAAGCAATCACTTCCTGCAGTGTGGATATGATGCACTGGAAGCTTCATGTAGCTATGACAGGGGCATTCATTCGTAGACATGCTTGGTTAAAAGATCAACCTCTACCAAATCATGTAAAAGCAAAACTTCTGGATGCACCTTTGGAAAAGAACAAGCTTTTTGGTGCAAATGCTAAGGATGTGTTAAAGACCATCGAAGAAAAAGCAAAATCAGTTCAGACTGTGAAAGATTTCCTCCAGGTTCAACCCCCCCAGATTCAGTAGGAATTGGCCTTCAAAAAACTGGTCCTTTCCTAATCCAGAAAAGTTTCAAAGGGGTAAGAACAGACGTGGCGAGGAAGAGGCCAATACAGAGGCCCTTACAGGGGCGACAATGGCAGCCAGGAAACCAAAGAAGTGACGCAGGGGTTTCACCTGCCCCACAACCACAATCTCAATGACTTTCCTCTACTACCGCCTACCAGGGAACAACTAGAAGCTCCCTTGGGTGGGAAATTATCTCTGTTTGCAGAAAACTGGCACAGACTGACAAAGGACAAATGGATTTTGGACATTATAGACCGAGGGTACAGGTTTCATTTTCATACCTTACCAAGAAAACAAGGCATGCCAAACCTACCACAAAATCAGAGGGCAGAGGCTATCAAGCAAATCACTCTGCTGACTTGGATGAAAGCAATAGAAAGAGTTCCACAACAAGAACAAGACCAGGGGTTTTACTCAAGACTGTTCCTTGTTCCAAGAAAAGAATCTCAATGGAGACCAATACTGGACTTGTCCACATTAAACACCTTTATCATAGTACCAAAGTTCAAAATGCTGACTCTACAGCAACTCCTTCCCATGCTGGGCAAGGGGTCATGGCTGATTACTCTGGACCTCAAGGAGGCATACCTGCATGTCCCTATCAGACACAGCTGCAGAAGATACCTCAGATTTCTTGCAGGGCCAGAGCATTATCAATTCTCAGCATTGCCATTTAGCTTATCTACTGCGCCCAGAGTATTTACAAAATGCCTGGCTTCAGTGATTGCTCATTGCAGGCTCCAGGGTATACAAATTTACCTGTACCTGGACGACTGCCTCATACAAGCGGACGACAAATTGATGTTGACAAAAAACCTGGATTATGTCATACGATTACTTCAAGCTCTGGGATACACAGTCAACTTCCAAAAGTCAAGACTGCAGCCATCCCAGCAAATAATCTTCTTAGGAGCCAAACTAGACACAGCCTCTCAGATGGCTTACCTGACAGAAGACAAGCAAGAGAAGTTAACTCATTACTTCAAAGGTTTAGCAAAACTCACCCAGATGACTGCAAGGAAATTCCTACAGGCCCTGGGTTACATGGCATCCTGCATTCTCCTGGTTCCATTAGCAAGACTACACATGAGAAAGCTTCAATGGTACCTAAAAAGCATTTGGTCTCAACACAGCAACAACTTGGAGACAATCATACCACTCATTCCATGCCTACAAAAAGAATTCCTATGGTGGGCCTCGGTGAGCCAGGCAAACACAGATATGTCATTCAAAAAAACCGCAGAAAACACAGACCATGACTACAGACGCCTCAGACCTTGGATGGGGGGTGCACATGGAAAGCAGGTGTATACAAGGACAATGGCCTCCAAAGGAAACACATCTGCATATAAACCAAAAGGAAATGCTGGCAGTAATGCATGCCATCGAGGCCTTTCAACACCAACTCCAGCAAGGCCATTTAATGATACGGACAGACAACACCACTGTGATGTGGTACATAAACAAGCAAGGGGGCACCCACTCTTACCCCCTTTGCAGACTGACAATGCAGCTTTGGGAGAAATCACTGAGCCTAAACATCCAGTTACAATCCCAGTTTGTTCCAGGAAAAGACAATGTGTTGGCGGACAGCCTAAGCAGGAATTTCACAGATCCACACGAGTGGAGGTTACATCCGAAGGCCTTCAGACAACTCACTTCGACATGGGGCAAGCCAGAAGTGGACCTATTTGCCTCTCACCTCAACCATCTCCTACCAAAATTCTGCACAAGGACATACCATCCAAAATCTTGGAAAATAGATGCCCTCTCATTCAACTGGAACTCCCTAGCAATCTATGCATTCCCACCTCTGCCACTGATGACCTCAGTATTACTAAAGATCAAAGCAGAGAAACCCAAGGGAATCATAATAGCTCCGGACTGGCGAAGACAACACTGGTACCCACTACTACGGAGCATATGCCACACCAGGAGGTGGGCCCTTCCCCAGTGGCCTCTACTTTTGACTCAACACAATTTCGAAACACTGCACCCAAATCTTCAGACACTGCAGCTAACAGCCTGGGAGATCCCATAAATAACTTCAGCTTATCTCTCTCCAAGGAAGTTCAGCGGATACTAACAGAGGCTCGAAGACCATCCACCAGAAAGGTTTACTTAGCAAAGTGGAAAAGATTCAGCAATTGGAATACCAGCAAGGGACATGATGCATCATTGTTGAACATCCCACTCATCTTGGAATATTTGGCAGATATGTTAAAGAACGGCCTCTCATATTCTTCCATAAAGATACATGCATCTGCTATTTCAGCTAGATACAACACTGATCCTCCTGTTTTTTCTCACCCCTTACTAAGGCAATTCCTCAGGGGAATCAAGAACATTAAGCCACCAAGAAAGGCCCCAGTGCCAGCCTGGGACCTCAATTTTGTCTTAGAAAAACTGACTCTACCTCCATTTGAGCCAGCAGCTTCAGTTGACTTGCAATTTCTCTCATGGAAGACAGCTTTCCTGTTGGCAATTACCTCAGCAAGAAGGGTTTCAGAGCTACAGGCCCTAATGGCAATACCACCCTTTATTATTTTTCACAGAGACAGGGTTTCATTAAGGACCAACCCTACTTTTATGCCAAAGGTGGTATCTAGGGTTTCTTTAAATCAAGCCATTCATCTGCCTGCTTTCTTCCCCAATCCTGAGAATAAGGGGGAAAGACTGTTGCATACCTTGGACATTCACAGACAACTTCGATACTACCTGGACAGTACCAAGGCCAGTAGGAAGTCTGAACAACTTTTTGTAGCTTACGCCCCTGCAGTCCAAGGAAAAGCAATTTCAAAACAGACTATTTCTAAATGGATTGGACATTGCATCAGATTCTGTTATTCCTTTCATGGAAAGACTGTTCCAGCCAATGTCAGACCACATTCCACCAGAGCTACAGCCACCTCTACAGCATTCTTAAGAGGGGTGCCTACCAAGGACATTCTAGAAACTGCTACATGGAGCTCCGTGCATACATTCTCCAAACACTACAATCTCCCTCTATACTCCAGATCCAGAGCAGGCTTTGCTTCGGCAGTCCTGCAGGGTTTGATTGCCACACCATCTTTTTCCTAGAGCATTCCTCCTCCCCCAGCTAAGCTATGGTATTCTACCCACATGTTATGACTGCATTTGCATTCTTGAAGGACATAGTACAGTTTTGTACCTACCATAAATGTAGATGTCCGATAGACATGCAACTGCAGTCGGATTTTCCCTCCCTCCATACCCCTCTATGCCTAGGGTCCACTCCTATCCCTGTTACTCTTAGCTGGGGATATCTGTTATGGTGTATTTGTTTTATTCCTCATTTATTTGTTTGGAATCCTGTTTTTGTCTTCCAATTTGATTACAGCCTTCCTTGGAGGGCACCTGGCATCTGGGGCAAGAAACACTGAAGAAAATGGCGTCGGCTGATGCTTATGTACTCCAGCCGCTCTGACGTCGGAGAGAAATGCGACATCAGCCGACGTCGGACCCAGACTTTGGAATCCGGCCGACCGAGGGCTGCCTGAGGCAGGACAACCCACATGTTATGACTGCAGTTGCATGTCTATCGGACATCTACATTTATGGTAGGTACAAAACTGTACTTTTTATCCCAGAGTTCCTTGGAGCCCTATATGGTGGGGTGTGTTAGTAAGGAGGTAGCTAAGGGTTGTGCATGAGGAGTATGTTAATTGGGGATTAACTTACTGTCGACCTCTATCCATCAGAGACATGGGAGCCAGGCTGAGGATGAATTTGCGATTTCCCATTCAATGATCAAGTTTTCTTTTGAACAGGGTCAGGGATGAACTCTGATTCATGTAGATGGGGAGCTTATTCCATAGCATGGACGTACTTTGGGACACACATATCCGTGCCTCCAGCGGGTTCTATTTATGTTGCAGACAAAGTTCAGGTCCTTAGCTCAAGTATTTCTAGTGTTGTTTGTCTTGTGAATGTGCAAGAGATCCATTACAGCTGGATCCAAGTATGCCTTATATACTAGCCATAGATTGCCTCTCAGCAGCCTGTAGGAGACTGCGTACAGAGATAGGACCTTAAGACAATCTGTGTAGCACAGGGTATTCATACCCTGGATCCTCCTGGTGAGGAACCTTTGAGGGCATTCCAACTGTTGCAGGTGCTTAGCTAGGTAAATGCCAAAGGGGCACTGTACTCATTGATGGGTCTGGTACGAGCTGAGTAGAGTGGGACTATTATTTCCTTGGACCTGGATGCCATACCCTTGCTTATAAGTTGTGTGACAAAGAATGATTTTCTTACTGTCTTTGCTACATGTTGGTCGAACACCAGATTACTGTCTACATATGTTCCCACATGCCTACCTATTAGGTCACCTCTTACAGGTCTTTTATAGATGAAGTAATTAGCTTGGGTGGACACTTTCTCAAAGGGGAGTAAAATGCATTACTTTGCATTGAGTTTTAATCTGTGGCATTCACACCAGTCATTTTTTGTGTTAGACCCTTTTGTAGAATGTTGGTGTTGTGGGGAGAATCTGTGATCGCTCCCAATTTACAGTCATCTACGAACATGGTGAGCCAGAGGCCTTTGACATTAGCCATGACTCCCATGAAGGAGATGCCAAACAGGAGTAGGCCCAACTCAGAGCCCTAGGGTACTCTGCTGCTGATCAGTATCTCGATGGAGGTGGTCTCACTGATCCTGTCTTCTTGGATTCTATCTGTGAGCCAGCCAGCAATCCAGTGAGTTATATATTATGCCTAGTTCTGATGATTCACTTAGACCATTTGTTCATCCATCTGCTTCCAGGAGCATTTATTCCCTTCTCTCTCTCTCTCTCTCAAGAATATTTCAAGTGCCTGAAACCTAGGTCTACAGAAGGGTCCCCATCCAGTTTTGCATTCAGAGCAGTAATTTGCTTCAAAAGGAAATGTAGGTGACATCATTTATCTGAGGAAGTCATAAAAAGAGAGTTGGAGATATCACAAGATCTGGTGTCCCCTTGGATGAGTAGATGTAAAGGCTGCAGGAGCACATGGAGATATGGAGTGCGATGCTATATGGGGGTCATATTACAGTGGGAGTGCTCCATTGTCCACTCTCCTTTTTCACCTACCACATGTTAGTATTAGGGATTTCAGAATCCTATTCTTGTGTTTGGTTTTACTAATTTATTGACTTTACTGTTTGTTTATTACATTTTTTTTGTTCTAATTCATAAAGCCAGGCACTTGCTTAGTTTTAAGTACATTAATAAAGCTTGAATCTGAAAAGAAAACTAGGACGTATGGGTCCTGTCATGATGAAGAGGTGATTATTACATGGTTTTATACTAGCAGATTTTTAAATCCCTTATCCCAAAAACATATCCTGAACCTTGTCTCTCCTCAAAGATATTCAAAATCTTACTCAATTCATACATGTCATTCTGAGGTTTGTTCTAAGTCTACAACACCCTAGTGCATATTTAGCAAGAAGTAATTTCAACAATGAGCTTACAAGTAACTGTTTCACTGACTGGCTGGTAAATTAATTAATTATATTTTCACAGAATTGGTACCAATGCTATCTATGATGGTTGAGGGTAGATTTTTTAGCAGAAAAGCAACAATGTAGTGAAGGCATTATGCCAGTGAATTCAGCACTTCAATGGGTAATCTGCCAGAGATGTACAGCAACAGGATGCTTCCAGCAATATTTAACCCAGTCCTTGACCAGGCTATAGTTCTTGTATAACTATCAAACTGCAGCAAGGCTGTTAAATGAAATCTCAAAATACATCACTGTAAAAGTGACTAAAATAAGTGGGATAATTATCCAATGCAAGCTGCTGTTTGACACCACCTCAATGACTGTACAATGTTTAGGGGGTCATCTATGGAAGGGCTCCCCAAAATTATAGAAGGTTTGACACAGATCATCACTGTTGAAGCATAGCTTTATACATAAAAGTAGGGCTTAGTCTCTCTCATCATGAGAGAGTAAACATGATGGGGACATTAAAGAATATGTACAGTTCAGAGTGTTCTCTCACCTACTGTGGAAAATATAAAAAGATGATAACAGATGGGTACTCACTCTGTAATGAAGAGAACTGCCACAGAATTAAGGCCAACAATGCCTAAATCTCTAGTCTCAGCTAATTAATTTAAATGTCATGTCCTCCAGTACATTTTAGGGCTCATACCCAGATAGATAGTTTATCCAAACTACTCCTAAAACAGTCAGTTTCTACTTCCTAGTGAATGATACAAGAGTCTGACACACAGGACTATGATAAACTCACTAATGTATTCTAAACAGTACTTCACTTGCCAATGAAACTCAGAAGATGTTATTTAGCTGAGACAGTGGTACAATAATAGATAAGGGCACTGTAACAGCTGGTGTTCCATTTGACAGTGGAGGGTTTAAGGAGAGCTAGCCCATATGACTGGATGAAGAAAGAATGTGTCGCTGTACCTCACCACCTCTCAGTCTGTTCATCCACTAAATTTCATACTCCTCTTACTGTTTCTGTAACATTATACCCATACTCCATACCTACACATTGATTCTCTTCAGCTTATTAAAATTCCTTTCCTTCTTAATTCCTTCCAACCTTCTTGCCATCTTTCACAGTATCTCTTGCTATCCTTTTTCTATATACTTGTTACTTACTCTCCCCAAGCCCTCAGAACAAAATCCCCCCATTTCTTGTGTTTACCTCTTCTCCATTTATATTTGTGCTTCTCTGTCCAGACTACTACTCCCATAGTACATAACTCCATACCATATTGCAACTGTTTAGCGTAAGTATATGAAAAAAAATAAAAAAGCCTGCAGTAATGTACTAAAGTGTTCTGGTAACTTATCCACCATGAAATTCCAGTTCCAAATATACAGTTAACATGGTGTTTATTAACACCTTAACTTATTATAATGGGCTGTATTCCAAAAGGTCTAGGAAGCATTGGGGAGGGCCTCCATAGCAGAAGCAATTTAATACTGATATTGATCAAATGCAAATACATAAAAAGAGTAAAAGGCTGTGAAGCTTGAATTTTCACAAGCCAGACTAAGTAAATGCCCCCCAAAAGATACCACTGTAGCAAAATATAGCACCAGTAACATGCTCCATGCAGATACACGAAACCTAAGACAAGGCCACTAATAAAACAGCTCTTCTGTATGGAAACATTTGTCCAATACCATCAAACGTCATAGACAGTGTTCCTTGATCTTTTTCTTTCATTTCCCTGCTATAAAATCTGCATTTGCACGCCGGGCAGTGCTGGTTAGCTAGAGTATAACTATTCCTGGCTCCACAAAGTCTACTCTTCAATTTTTCCCTTGGAACTAGACAAACTTTCAACTTAAGCACTCAAACCATTCACTTCTCATACTGGCACTTGCTCAAAACTCAGCAAGCACTAATAAACCTTAGCACTAGACCCCCCCCCCCCCATACTGTAGAGAAGGACAAGGCTCTCTATTCAACCTTACCAGCCAATCAGTAAAACAGTTCACTGTACCTATCCAGGCATATCCAAAAGGCAGTTTCAGGTGTACTCTCCGGTCCAACTGGTGAATCTAGGCATTTTGAGGCAATGTTACAGTTTCCTCATGTACACAGGCAAACCCTCTCCTCCTTCCACTAAACTACATGCAAGAGATGCAATTATACAGCCAAACTGGAGGCTAAGCTCTCTCAACCCAAGACTGGACCAGGCAGTCAAGAGGAGAAGGGAATTACTTGCATCACACCACCAGTCTCACATAGACCTATGAAACCAGCACTGACAAAAAACACACATAAATACATGAAAACATACTCAGAGGATCTAAATAAAAATCTGCAGAAACAACAGAGACCTCCTAAGCAGACATCCAAGCAACCTCCACCCCCCCAACTCAAACCATGAAACACACACTTCACAAAACCAGTGTGCCACACAATCACAGCCCTTAAGGCAAAATAACATACCTAACACACTAGTAATAGGTGACTCTATAGTCAAGCACACTGACGTCCCACTCAATAGGCTGAACAAGGAGAAGGTTACTGTTAGCTGCCTGTCGGGTGTCAGGATCCGCCACATAACACAAGCACTCAGGTCACTCCAGAACAATTACAAATATGACTCTGTCATTGTCCATGTTGGTGTGAATGACCGGAGCAGTACCTCCCTGGACTACATGAAAAGAGACATGGAGGAGCTCTCTGATCATGTAGCCCAGGCCGGTATGCCCCTGACCCTGAGTAGCATCCTGCCCTCACCAAGAATGTTACCACGGTATAGAGAAAAATATATCAATTTCAACAATTGGCTAAGCTTCTGGTGTCATTCAAAGGGGATCCAGTGTCTGTCAGCCTGGGATGACATGCTCGACAAGCCACGCTGCTTCACTAGAGACAGCTTGCACCTGTCACCCTTAGGCTTTTGAATACTGGCCAAGGCTCTTGCCACGCCCATAGTGCCTTTTTCAAGCAAGGCTCAAAAGACAAACCCACTGCCGTAAACAGCACAAGTAACAAAAAACTGAGGGTAATGCTACTCAATGCCAGAAGTCTAAACCTCAAAATGCACACACTTGAGGCACTCCTCAGTATGGAGAAAATCAATATATGTGCAGTAACAGAAACCTGGTTTAAGGCTGCAGAGAGCACCCCAGCACTACCAGGCTACAACTCATATCATATATTTCGGCCACAAAACTTGGACCGAAATACAAAAGGGGGGGAGTATCCATATTCATCAAGTATACCCACACCTCCAGGTTAGAGGCACAGCACGATGCTTCAGAGATCATCCACGTGCAACTAACAATGGGCAAAACTGCTATTCAAATTATAGCTTGCTACAGATCACTCACCATGTCCCAGGACCCCCACTCCGCATTCCTGGAAACACTGGGAAACATAAAGGTCCTACCAAACACCCTGATATTGGGTGATTTCAATTACCCAAACATTAACTGGGAGAACTACTCAAGTACAAATTCCCTTGCCCAACATTTCCTAGAATTTATAAACTCAAATGCCCTGGATCAACAGGTCAACACCCCCACCAGAGGTGACAACATATTGGACTTGGTCATCACCAACATGGGAGACCAGTGTTCCACACCGGAGGTCAACCCCTTGCTGGTTAGATCTGACCATAAACTAATCACTCTGGATATCCACATTCCACCACCACCCCTGGTCAAAGAAACCACCTTGAAAAACTTTTCAAAAGCAAACTTCATGTTACTTAAGACCGAGGTGGGAAGTTTCAAAGCCCCCATGCTAAAGGATAACGCTGTCCAAGCTGCAAAATCCTTTACTAATACACTCTATGGGCACCTGCAAGAATGCATGGATTGTGCTATCCCAAACAAAACCAAGACTCACTCCTCCAAGAAAAGGAAACCAGTCTGGTGGACCCCTGCCATAAACAAGCTATACAACAGAAGGAGGAAACTAGTACAGAAAAGAGTAAAATCCCAAGAAGGGAAGACACCCCTGATCAGTATCAACAAGAAACTGTGTTTCCTCATAAAATCATCCAAGGCTAGTTTTGAAAGAAAAATTGCCATGGACTCCAAAGATAACCACAAGGCATTCTATAGCTATGTCAAGAATCTAAGTGGCAATTCTCAGATCTGCTCGGAGTTAGTGCAGAATGGCACAAAATACACTGAACTGACCGATATAGCCAACATCCGGGCAGACAGGTTCAGTGCAAACTTCACCCCCCTCTCACCCCCAAAAGGGCCCATAACTATACCAGAAGAATGTAGTGCCCCTGAAATCACAGACACTCAGGTTAAAACAGCACTCTCCAAAGTCAACCACACAGCATCAATGGGACCAGATTGTGTACCAGGCTGCATCCTACACTAGCTCAAAGATGAACTAACCCTCACCTAAACACACTGTTTAAACTCAGCCTCTCCACAGGCTACATGCCCACAGAGTGGTGCACAGCAATGGTTATTCCACTCCACAAAGGTGGAGCCACAATGGCCCACGGGAACTATCGCCCTATAAGCCTGACTAGCTTGGTCTGCAAAGCTGTGGAGCACGTCATCATGGATCTCATTAACAGAGACATTGAAAACCTCCAAACACTGGACCCTACCCAGTTCAGCTTTGTTAAGGGCAGATCATACCTCCTAAACCTGGTGGACTTCTTTCAGACAGTTACCAAGGCTATAGACGAGGGAAAGGTGGTCCACACAGCCTACCTAGACCTTGCAAAGGCCTTCAACACCATTCCCCACTCAAGTATTATAGACAAGCTCACCAGCCTGAACATAAACCCCTACGTCATGAGATGGGTTGCCAACTGGCTCATGGACAGAACCCACATGGTAAGAGATGCAGGAGCTAGGTCTGGTTACAAGTGGCATTCCCCAGGGCTCAGTCCTAGGACCCCTCCTGTTCGGCATATATTTCTCAGAGGTACAGGCACACACAGTAGGACAATGGCTGACCAAGTTCGCAGACGACTGCAAACTAGGGGCTATAATTGACTCTCCGGCTGACACAGACACCCTCCAAAAGGGTCTCACTGAGACAGATACCCAGTGTCAAAACCATGGCCTCAAGCTAAATGCCAAAAAGTGCATAGTCATCCCCTTTGGAAAAAACAAAGTACCCACAAACTACCACATAAGTGGTAGCCCCCTAAATATAGAAGACATAATAAGGGGTCTGGGGACCCAAGTAGATCGTAACCTCTCCTGTGATAATCACATTGCCAAAGTGGTTAGAAAATCCTTCTATGTGGCCCACCTAATCACAAAAGGGTTTGCATCCAGATCGAAAGAGGTCATTGGGCCCCTCTATGCATCATTCATCAGACCCATCATAGAGTACAATGCCCCATTTGGGATGTACCTTACAAGACACCTGCAACAACTGGAAAGACCACAGAAGTACCTCACCAAGAGGATCACTGGCCTCAAGCAGATGCTCTATGCAGTTCAAATGAAGAAACTCCGGCTGTACTCTGTTGCATACCACCTACTCAGAGGTGATCTCTGCCTGACATACAAGGCCATGTCCAACCCAGAATTCATGGACATGCTCCACCTAAAGAAAACCATATCCCCTCAAGCCACACACTCCAGGGATATAACCTCACCACAACAATAAATAGGACATGCTGGAGGGATAGATTCCTGTCCCAGAGACTTCCCATGTTCTGGAACAAGATTCCAGTCTACATTAGGCAGAGCTCCTCGCTAACCCTCTTCAAGAGAAACCTTGATGAGTGGATGGGACACAAAGTTTACCCCAGGGATCACTTCAATGGCTCTGCTGGACAGAGGCACAGGGAACTAATCTAAGGGGGTGGCGAAAGCCAACACATTCCGGCTAGGCTTATAAATGCCTTCGGGCAGATAGCCTAGTACCTACCTATGAACCTAAGATGCACAGCTATGCTG
Organism: Protopterus annectens; assembly: GCF_019279795.1. Classification (NCBI taxonomy): domain Eukaryota; kingdom Metazoa; phylum Chordata; order Ceratodontiformes; family Protopteridae; genus Protopterus; species Protopterus annectens. The sequence goes on from NC_056739.1 coordinate 103,545,353, forward strand.
TAAACTGTCAGACAGCCAACTGATTGTGTGTACTACATCACTCATAGAAATCCATATATCAATACACTGATATAGACTTGCATTAGAAGAAATATCTGATGTAGCAAAAAAATGGTGGAGGACACCACATGGTGCAGTGCATAGCACCAGAATTAGAGTGACAAGAAAGAGGCAAAGAGGATGGGTTAGCAAACAGTGGAAAATACAAAGGTAAGTCAAGGAACAGTGTCTGAGAAGTGCTCTCGGACATGGAAAAGTACTGCATATTTTGATGAGAAATACAAAAGGTATGTCAGGGAAGAATACGTGAGTGGCAGCTGTAAGGTTAAGAAAAGCTGTTGCATTTTAGTCTGGTGAAGCCCTGCTTTTTGTGTAAGGATGGAATGCAAAAACAGGAGCAAGCATGACAAATATGGCTGGGAAACAAGCAAGACGAATATACAAACCTAAGATGAACACAGCAAACTAGAATGGATACAACACACAAGTAAAGAATATATGCATTGACCATGCATTCATGTAACAAACCCCTCCTCTCTCCACACACACACACACACACACATATATATATATATATATATATATATATATATATATATGGGTCTCGGACACATGCTCAACTAGCATATGTCCGAATCACAAAACATCGAACACACATACACAAAAGTGCTTAACATCGAAAAGCGCTTCCATGTATGTGTAGTTCAAAAAAAATAAATCTACATTTCTGCAGGGGGGGCTTTGCCCCACACCCCCCTACTTTATTATTCTCAGTCCATGATCACACTACAGTGGGGAAAAGGGAATTTTCCCTTACCCACACTATAATCCGATCTACGAAACAGGCACACATACACGGAAGCGCTTGTTGATGTTAAGCGCTTTCGTGTATGTGTGTTCGATGTTTTGTGATTCGGACATATGCTAGTCGAGCATGTGTCCGGATCCCATATATATACACACACACACATGTGGCTCTACTTTAGTAGATCGAATTGACAGAAAACCAAAAAGATAATCAATGAGACAAGATCGCAACCCCAAGAGAAAGAATGTTTACCATTTCGAAACTAGTAAGAACAAAACACCAACTGCACATATCACAACACACTCACAGCTTCTGAATGGAGATCGCGGTGCACTGAAAAAAACAGCTTCTCCATTTAAACATTTGATTTAACACAAAATGTACCCTTTTCAATGTTTCCAAATTGAGATTGCGGTACAATGAGGATCAGAAAATTTACCCTTTTCCCCATTGTAGTGCAATCTCAAATTTGGTATATATAATTTGTAGTGGCTGTTGGGGGTGCCAAAGTACAACTATCACATATGCACAACTGTAGCCACATCCCAAATACTGTAAGGACAGGGCAAACAGAGAAAGCAGTCATATGGATCACTGAACTATGACAGCTGTGGGCAGAGACATCACCATAAGCACTGCAATCAGATTTCTGCAAATATGTAAAGAATGTAATTCTGATCATCAAAACTGAGCTACAGTGTAACTGAAGGCAATATACACCAAGTCTGAGATTGTGGTACCTCAGAATATTCCCCTTCCTCTCTGAAGTACACTGATCACAGAATTTGTGCATGTGTATCGTCATCAAGTCTTTCAGCTTTTCCTGGTTAGGGGTCACAACAGCAGGAACTCTGGTGCACTAATGATTGGGAGTGGTTGTTACGGTGCCGATTTGCCAGCCCGATGCCCAACCTTCAAAGAAGGCACACCCATTCACACACACACCTACCTGCATGTCATTAGACGTCACTCGACCATGGGGAGGACATGCAAACTCCACACAGAGAGGGCTCCAGCTGAGAATCGAACAGGAGAACCTCTTGCTGTGAATTGACAATGCTAACCGCTGCACCACTGCAGCTATTAATCTTGTTGCCCCACAGCAAGAGATTCTCTGGTTCGATTCTCAGCTGGGTTGCCTTCTGTGTGGAATCTGCATGTCTTCCCTGCATTCGCATGGGTTTCCCCTGGGTACTCCAGTTTCCTCCCACATTCCAAAGACGTGTCTGCAGCATTTCTTCCCAGGCCTACGCTGAAAATAGACTCTGTCCTACTCGGACTTTCCTGGTCAACAAATGGTAAAATAAATAAAATAAAAACTGAGAAACTGGAAGCTCTTGCCCATGGAAATTGATAGCAGGATACAAGCAGTAAAAATGTTTTTCATCCCTTTAGTTTTATACACAGGTCAAGCAAATTTTTATCAACCAGAGGAGAAGTTGTGAAGCAAGCAATAATGCCTGACAGGTTGTGTGTTAATGTGTAATTAACGCCTGCCCAGGGGTGTTATGAGCAGAGGGCCTCTACCCCCCTGGAAGGGTGTTAATTACACACTAACACACACCATGGAGAGCATTATTGCACTTAGACAATGGGTTTTCTGTAAAATTGTTGTGTTTTACTTGTTTATTTTTAAGTACCATTTTTTTGTATATATTTTTAATGTAAAATAGTTCCTCCACCTACTGTTTCAAACTTGCTGTAGTATATGTTAATGGTGTTGGAGGAAGCATTTTACATCAAATATATATAAAAAATAATATAATGCTTAAAAAAAATAAGCAAGTGAAACAACAATTTTACATACAGCCAATTCTCTCTCCCATACACACATACACAGTCTCTTCTGCTTTCACACACATACATATACACACGCAGACTCCTCTGCTTTCATACACACATTCACTCACTCAAGATCGCTCTCAACCTCTTTCTCAATCTCTCACGGTCTCCAGCTGCTTTTATACAGACATTCAGTCTCACTCTCTCTCGACCTTTCTCACAGGCACTCTCCTCTGCTTACATAAATGCATTCACTCACACATCACTCTCGCTTGCTGTCACTCTCTCCATCTCTCTCTCTCTCTCTCTCTCTCTCACACACACACACACAATTTAAAACAATTTCTCTACTGTTCTCCAGACTCCAGCTCATTAATTTGCACAGTACTGAATTATCTACCTCTGCCTTAATACAATTAGAAAGGAAAGTTAAACTATGTCTTAGGAAATTACCTTATGGTACACAAGCAAACTGTGTGTTAACTTGTGAAAAGACTTCAAGTACTGACTTAATTTCAGTAATATTTAGCTTAAACCAGAAGTATGTCTTAATAGAACTTGATCATCTTATCTGTAATCTTACTGGAAATGCTAAATAACCATGCTGACTGTGATAAACTGAGATCCTGCCAGCCCAGCTAGCTGGAATTTTGTAAATATTTATACGTCATTTGAAAATATTAATATGATTTGTATTGAAATGTGACACTGCCTGCCCAGCTAGATAGAATTTTGTAAATAATTCTATGTCATTTGTTAATAGTAATATGAATTGTATGCTTGCCTTAAAAATGTAAGAAAACTATATATTATGTACTGAGCGTTAATACTGTAACCACAGTGCACCCTGGTGGAAAAGACCAGAAGTGTGTATAAACTATTTGCCAGTGGAAATGTATGCTTTCATAGTAAAAGTTGGAATATACAGAGTTAACTTGCAAAACTCTAAGAAAATAAGTTGATAAGTAAAGAGTTTTACGATGTGTTATAAAGTTAGTTTATCTCATCTAAGAGACAGGATGTCTAGGCTAGGGGCTTCTTTCTATTGTCTGGAAACAGAGGTAATTACAGGTTTCCAAGGTAATTGTTTTACGACTTTTAGTTTCAGGCAAGCTTCTAAGAGAGAATTGTCAGCTTCAGAGAGATAAGTATTTTTAACAGAGACATGTTAAATTTCAAGTTTTGGCTAGCCTGGGAAACATAGGCAGAGGTGTCAGAGAATGATGTAATCTGAGATGATTCAGCAGTAATGTGTATTATTAACTTAAGAACTATCTCCGAGAGAAAGTCAGTGCATTTTGTATTGTGTTCTGGATCTGACAACATCACCAGCACTTTGCCTTGCTCTGTAAGTAAGTTATTTAGAACATAGTTTCTCTTAGAGATAGATAGGAATATAGCAAGATTAGTTAGATGTTTTCTGTATTTATGTGAGACTGTCCTACGATGATGTATTAAAGTAATTCCTGTGATTGTGAGCTCTATTGCCACTATGCTGAGTTAATGAGTATTGTCTTGTGCTTTTCTTATTTATTAAATATATTTAAACCTTTTAATTGTGGCTAAATTACTTGCAGATATTTAAGCTCCTAGAGTACTTGCAAATGTATTGGGTGATACTGTACAAGCCACTCCAATAGCCTTCAAGTCTCAGTCACACTTACCATTTGGATAATAGTAATATTACACAGTAAGATTGAGCACCCTTTGGTAAGGGCCTTTATAGTAGCCGATAAGAGTGGTTGGTGGCAGGTGGTATTACTGTATAGTCTGGGCAGAAGGGGGCATAGCTAGTGAACCTGTGCCAGCATTCCCGAGGAGTGTCTGTGTGTTTGTATATAATTCAAATCTCAAAGTGTGTGTATGTCAGCTACTTGGGCAGGGACATGAAGCACTGGTTAGACAGAGAGGGTGCTGGAGATTTTGGATTGACCACTTGGCTGAGATCTGAACCCAATAGCTGTGCCAGTGGGTAGTCTTACTGGGGATCTGGAGAGAAAGAGACCACCCCCAGACTGACTGTGATCCCTGTGTGCTCTTAAGGGAAATTGTATTTTACTGTGTGTGAGAAGCTAGTAGTTTAAAAACTGCATTTGCAAGGTTTTGTGCGCCGGGCAGCACCGGTTAGCTAGGGTTAAATTATTCCCGGCTCCACTAAGTCTCCTCTTCAGTTTTTCACTTGAAACTAGTTTAACTCTCAACCTAAGCACTCAAAAAGCATCCTACAGTCCAGCATTTGCTCAGACCTAATAGCAAGCACTAATATAGCTCGACATTTGACTGCCCAGCAGGGCAAGGCTGTTTATCCACCCCTCACCAACCAAGCGACTAAGCAGCTCACCCTACTATTCAGGCATGACCAAAGGGCTACTTCAGGTGTACTCTCTGGTCCAGCTGGTGAATCTGGGTATCCTGAGGCAATGTTACAACTGCCACATGTACACAGACAGCGCTCTCCTCTTACCACAAAACACTAACATATGCGAGAGATGCAATTATACAGCCAAACCGGAGGCTAAGGTATCTCCACCTAAGACTGAAACAGACAGTCATGAAGAGAAGGTTAACACTTGCACCACACCTCCAGCCTCACATAGACCTACTAAGCCAGCACTGGCAAAAATACATGAAATCATACTCGGAGGCTCTAAATAAAAACCTGCAAAAGCATGAGAGAGCTCCAAATCAGACACCCACAAAACCTGCACCTCCCGTCACAAACCAGACAACACATAAAACACAAAATCAATGTGCAGCACAATCACAGCCCTTAAGGCGAAATAACATACCTAACACACTAGTAATAGGTGACTCAATAGTCAGGCACACTGACACCCCACTCACTAGGCTGGACAAGAAGAAGGTTACTGTTAGCTGCCTATCAGGAGCCAGAATTGGCCACATAACACAAGCACTCAGGTTACTCCAGAACAAGTACAAATATGACTCTGTCATTGTTCATGTTGGTGTGAATGACCTGAGATGTACCACCCTAGACTACATGAAAAGAGACATGGAAGAGCTCTCTGATCATGTAGCCCAGGCCAGTATGACCCTGACCCAGAGTAGCATCCTGCCCCCACCAAGAATGATACCTCAGTATAAAGAAAAAAATGATCAATTTCAACAATAGGCTAAGCTTCTGGTGTCATTCAAAGGGGATCCAGTGTCTGTCAGCCTGGGATGACATGCTCGACAAGCCGCATTGCTTCACAAGAGACAGCTTGCACCTGTCACCTCTTGGCTTTCGAATACTGGCCAAGGCTGTTGCTGCCCCCATAGTGCCTTTTATAGGCAAGGCCCAAAATTGAAACCCACAACCGTAAACAGCACAAGTAAAAAAATGAGGGTTATGCTACTCAAAGCCAGGAGTTTAAATCTCAAAATGCATGTGCTCGAAGCACTCCTAAGTATGGAGAACATCAACATCTGTGCAGTAACTGAAACCTGGTTCAAGGCTCCAGAGAGCACTCCAGCACAACTGGGCTACAACTCATACTACACATTTCAGCCACAGAACATGGACCGAAACGCAAAAGGAGGGGGGTGTATCCATATTCATCGAAGATACTCACACCTCCAGGTTAATGGCGCAGCATGATACCTCTGAGATCATCCATGTGCAACTAACATCGGGCAAATCTGCAATGCAAATTGTGGCCTGCTACAGATCACCCTCCATGACCGAGGACCACCACTCTGCCTTTCTGGAGACACTGGAAAACATGAAGGTCCTACTGAACACCCTGATATTGGGTGATTTCAATTACCCTACCATTAACTGGGAAAACTACTTGAGTAAAAACTTCCAGGCTCAGTGCTTCCTGGAATTTATCAACTCAAATGCCCTGGATCAGCTGGTAAACTTCCCTACCAGAGGCCACAACATATTGGACCTGGTCATCACCAACATGGGTGACAGGTGTTCAGTACCAGAGGTCAACCCGTCACTGGTTAGATCAGACCATAAACTAATCACCCTGGATGTGCACACCCCACCACCACCCCCAACCAAGGAAACCACAGAGAAAAACTTTTCTAAAGCAAACTTCACCTTACTTAAGGCAGAGGTGGTAAGTTTCACAGCCCCCACGCTAAAGGATAACACTGCCCAAGATGCAGAATCCTTTACAATTGCACTCTATGAGCACCTACAAGGATATATGGATCGTGCCATCCCTAGCAAGACCAAGACTCACTCCCCTAAGATAAGGAAACCAGTCTGGTAGACCCCTGCCATAAACAGGTTATACAACAGAAGGAGGAAACTAGTTCAGAAAAAAAGCAAATCCCGAGAAGAAAAGACATCCCTGATCAGTATCAGTAAGAAACTAAGGTCCCTCATAAAATCATCCAAGGCTAACTTTGAAAGAATGATAGCCAAGGATTCAAAAGATAACCACAAAGCCTTCTTTAGCTATGTCAAGAATCGAAGTGGCAACTCGCAGATATGCTCTGAGCTAGTACAAAATAGCACAAAATATACTGAACCTACTGATATTGCCAACATCCTGGCAGATAGATTCAGTGCAAACTTCACCTCCCCCTCACCTTCAAAAGGGCCCACAACAATACCGGAAAAGTGTAGTGTCCCGGAAATCACAGAAGCACAGGTGAAAACAGCCCTTTCAAAAGCCAAAAACACAGCAGAAATGGGGCCAGATGGTGTCCCAGGCTGCGTCTTGCACGAACTACAGAATGAACTAACCCCCCATCTAAACACGCTGTTCATCCTCAGCTTCTCCACAGGCTACATGCCCATAGAATGGTGCACAGCAATGGTTATTCCTCTCCACAAAGGAGGGGCCACAATTGACCCTGGTAACTATCGCCCCATAAGCCTGACTAGCCTGGTCTGCAAGGCTATGGAGCGCATCATTATGGAACTCATTAACAAAGACATTGGAAACCTCCAAACACTTGACCCGACCCAGTTTGGCTTTGTTAAGGGAAGATCATGCCTACTAAAACTGGTTGACTTCTTCGAGACAGTCACCAAGTCCATAGATGAGGGAAAGGTGGTTTACACAGCCTACCTTGATCTCGCCAAGGTGTTCGACACCATTCCTCACTCGGGTATTATAGAAAAAAACTCACCAGCCTGAACATAAACCCCTACGTCACAAGATGGGTTGCTAACTGGCTTACAAACAGAACTCACACTGTAAGAATAGTGGGCTCCAGGTCCGATTCTAAACCAGTCACAAGTGGTGTCCCACAAGGCTCGGTTCTGGGACTCCTACTGTTCGGCATATATTTCTCAGAAGTACAGGCAAACACAGGAGAACTATGGCTAACCAAGTTTGCCGATGACTGCAAACTGGGAGCCATAATTGACTCTCTGGCTGACACAGACATCCTTCAAAAAGGCCTTACTGAGACAGACACCTGGTGTCAAAGTCATGGCCTCAAGCTAATGCCAAAAAATGCATAGTCAATTTGGGAAAATCAAAACACCCACAAATTACCACATAGGCTGCAGTCCCCTTAATACAGAAGAGGTAATAAGAGATCTGGAGACCCAGGTGGATAGTAATCTCTCCTTTGACAATCATATTGCCAAAGTAGTTAGCAAATCCTTCTATGTGGCTCATCTAATTACTAAGGGGTTCACATCTAGAAATAAAGAGGTTATAGTGCCCCTCTACTCGTCACACCCATCATAGAGTACAATGCCCCATTTGGGATGTACCTCACAAGACACTTCCAACAGCTGGAAAGACCACAAAAGCACCTCACCAAGAGGATTACTGGCCTCAAACATATGTCCTATGCAGCCCGACTGAAAAAACTCCGGCTGTACTCAGTGGCATATCGCTTACTCAGAGGTGATCTCTGCCTGACTTACAAAGCCATGTCCAACTCAGAATTGATGGACATGCTCCACCTAAAGAAATCCAAGTCACTGCGAGCCACACGCTCTAGTGAGCTAAACCTCACCACAACAATAAATAGAACATGCTGGAGGGATAGATTCCTGTCACAGAGACTCCCCATGCTTTGGAACAAAATTCCTAACTACATTAGACAGAGCCCCTCACTAACACTCTTCAAGAGAAGCCGTGACGAGTGGATGAGTAACAGAAAATACACTCCTGGGATCACTTCATTGGCTCTGCTTGACAGTGGCTCATTTAATTAATCAATGGGGTGGCGAAAGCCGACACACTCTGGCTAGGCTTAAAAATGCACTCGGGCAGATAGCCTAGTACCAACCTATGTACTTGTCATCCTCTCAATGTGCACGTGACTCCCTGGCATTAGTGGTGAGTACTGAGGCTCCTTAATTACTGGACTAGTGCACGGTTATCACATATTAATTGTTTGGCAGTGGTGGGATAGCCACATCAAATATTGATTGGTTAATAGTGGTGAGATAGCCACATCACATATTAATTGGCTTGTAGTAGTGTGGACATTGAATTCCTGTAGCTTGTGTACAGTGATTCAGCCACCCAGTGAACATTCAGAGTTCATATCACAATTGTTTTATTTATTTTGTTAGCTTAATTAGTCAGGGAGAGCAGGCAAGCATGTCAGCAGAGGAGTATGGCAAGCTGACAAGGAGCCAGTTGGCTGAGATGTGCCAGGCTAAAGGACTGGTGCATGGAAACATGACTAAAGCAGACATGATTGCAGCTTTGGTCACAGGTACATCAAAGAATAGTAACCAGGAGGCTGATCAGACTGGCCGCAGAGATGTACAACACTCAGAGAATGGACAGCTCAACCTTTCTACAGAGGACTTAAAATTCCATATGGAGCTAAAGATACTTGAGTTGAAGGCCAAGCATTTGGAAATAGAAGCAGCAGAGAGACTGAGGCATCTAGAGACTGAGGAAAATAAGAAACTGAGACATCTGCAGGCTGAGGAGAATGAGAAACTGCTACGCCTGGAAGCTAAGGAGAAACAGAGGCAGAGGCAATGTGAAAAAGAGATGCTGACTCTTCACCAGAGTCATGGAGGTAATGGGGAAGGGAGTAACCAAACCCCAGAAGCAGCAATTGTCAGCAAATTTCTTCAACAGTTTACAGAGGGTTGATAGTTTCATTCATATGTTTGAGAGGGTATGTAAACAGTATAATGTTGACCAAGGGCTCTGGGTATGGTTCCTGACCCCCTTACTCCATGGTAAAGCTGTAACTGTTCTGTCCAAACTGTCTGATAATGATTTTTTAAATTATAATGTTGTAAAGACAAAGGTATTCAATATAATAGGGCATGTATAGTGGAGTACAGTCCATATGTTGAGGAAGTTAAGAATATCATACGACACAATTGGAATATTCTGAGATGTGACAAAATGGTACTCAGTAAAGTGGGTATAACACCTAGATATGTGTATGACTGGACATGATATAGATTTGAAAGAGGAAATATAACATCTAATTATGATAAAGGAGATGGTTCCACTAAGAAGTGTGGGAATGTCATCAGTGTAAAGATGTTATAGAGGAGAAAACTATAACTTTAAAGGATGCTAACCACACCAAAATATGGTTTAATAAGGGGAACTGTCTTTCCCAGCATGTTATATATCTGGCTAAGTGTGAGATATGCCCGAGCTTTTATGTGGGAAAGATGGACAGACAACTTTGGAATAGGATTTACGATCGTACTTACTGTATAAGAAGGAAAGATCGAAATAATGCTTTGTGCAGAGACATAGAGACGTATAATGAGAGTCATTCTTTTAAATTTGGGATACTGGAACAGGTCAAAGTAAATTCTAGGGGTGGAAATATCAAAGCTAAATTGGGAGAAAAGGAAGTCAAATGGCAACTTATGTTAAATGCAGCTAAGGCTCCTGGGTTGAATGACCACATACCCACTAAACCGATTTTAGATGCAAGATTGTGAATAGGCAGTTCAATTAGTATATATTTTAAATATATATGGTGTAGAGCATAGCAACCCATGTAGTAAACGAAGTAAGTAGAAGACTGACTATATTATGTCAGATACACAAGTCACTGTATGCACTTAACGATGGGTACAAACACATAATATATAATACACAAAATGTTTTTTGTTATATATTTGTATGCATTTTTTTATATCTATGTTTCTCACATATATATTTAATTTTCTTTTTAGTATATGTTAATAGAAATTTATTGTGGGATAGGATGATAGTGTGTTTGATAAGGATGTAACATTTACAAGCACAAGCAGCTATATGTGAGATGGTATGAACTATGAATATTCATTAGGTCATGTTTAATTAATGAAAGAGCTTAATTGATAGTTCATTCCCATTGGAGGTTAATTTTATATAAGCTGGTTAGACAATCATATTCTTGTTCTGATGAAGTCTGCATATGGCAGATGAAAGCGCTTAACCTAAGTGGCTCGTTTTTATATTTTTTAAATAAAAGTTATTTAAACCGTTTGAGGTGTTTATGAGCTGTGGCACCATATTTAGCGTATAACAAGTGTATTTTGGTATTCAGTTGTCGGGTATACGCTATTTTGAGTTTATTTATGTAAAGAACTGTTTGCTAGAATTTTTTAAGCTAACACCTAAAGCTTATATGAAGAAGTTTTGTGGGCAAAGACTCAAGGCAGATGGAAGTGTGTGTGAATAAGTTGCTGAGCTAAGCACTTCTTTTCATGGATGGGTGAGTGGATGTCAGGTCACCCCTTTTGAAAGGCTGGCAGACGTTTTGGTGAGGTAACAAGCCTTTAGCACTTTGCCTAAGGGCATGAGGATCTGGTTAGCTGATGGGCAATGCCTTACTGTAGATGAGTTGGGGAAGAAGGTAGACCTATACCTAGCAAGCAGGGCATCACTGCACAGGAAAGGGACACACAGTGCTGTTCATGGGTTTAAAGTAACCCATGGTTGGCAGCCCAGACTGCCCCAACAGAATCTGCCAGTAGCAGGTGAAGCCACTAGTCCAGGTATGCATCCAGGACCTAGGGTTAAATGTTTTGAATGCAACCAGTGGGGCCATGTAGCATATAGATGTCCACGGAGGCAAGGTGGGGAACAAAAGGTTGGAGAGCCAGTAAGTGGGAATGACAAAATGCCAACTGGTCTATATTAGAACATCAAAGTTTCAGAACTTTGAATGTTCTAATATCGACCCCTATTCAGCAAAAGCTGAAAATATTGAAGCAACAGAAAACTGAATTTTTTCCTAGGGAAAGAATTTGGTTGTCCATTTCTGTTGCTTCTGTATTTTCAGCGCTGTGGTGGAAAGTTACGGGTTGGGTTCAGGTAAGTGTGCGATTGAGTGCGGGTTAGGTTAGTTAGTGTTAGGGTGTGGGTTAGGTATGTGTGCGATTGTGTGGACGTGAGAGTTAGGGTGGGTTAGGTGAGTTAGGGTTAAGGCGTGGGTTAGGTATGTGTGCAATTGTGTGGACGTGAGGGTTAGGGTGGGTTAGGTGAGTTAGGGTTAGGGTGTGGGTCAAGTAAGTGTGCGATTGTGTGGACATGAGGGTTAGGGCAAGGTAGGTGAGTTAAGGTTAGGGAGCGGGTGAGGTGAGTGTGCCATAGTGATGGACCTTAGGGTTAGTGTTTGGGTTAAGGTAAGTGGATAGTTAGTGGTGTGTGTATAGTTTAGTGTAGGGTTAGGTGTAAGATTTTAGATGTATGTGTGTGGATTGCTGTTTGTTTGGTGTGTTTGTGTTGTGTGTATGTGTTTTGCAACAGCAATTTTTTTCCCTAGAAAAAAATTCACTGTTCTGTATGTTCGATGTTTTCAGCTTTTGCTGAATAGGGGTCAATATTAGAACATTCGGAGTTTTGAAACTTTGATGGTCTAATATAGACCCAATGCCAACAGTAGGTTGTCTCAAGACAACAAAGTTGCCAAACTACCACAAGAGGTTATATCCTATCTTAGTGAATGGCAAGGAGACCATTGCTAAGAGAGAGACAGCCTCTGACATAACCATTGTGAAGCCTGTAATGGTTATAGAGGAGCACTACTTGCCTGGGCAGTCTACTCTAGTCAGAGTTTTAAGAGGGACCTCATTCCAAATACCTTTGGCTAGGGTTCACCTTGACTGGGAGGGTGGAAAAGGAAGCCAGCAAGTAAGTTTGTTTGAGGATATCCCTGCAGATGTCCTGATAGTGAATGACTTTGATAATGCAGTACCCTGTGCTCATGCAGTTACATGCAGTCAGGCTTGGGGACAAGCATGTGGGTCTGGTAGCCTGGGAGAGACCCAGACAGACCTCACACTTGCAGTCAGGCCTGGTGAGGTGGTTACTTCAGGGAGGGAGCTAACCTGTAGCAGTGAGACTGAAGGTGAGCAACAGTTGCTTGTTGGTACTGATGTACCTTTGGACACAGTGACTGCAAGGTCAGAGGTGAGTAGTAGTACCCAGGCTGACAGTGAGGCACCGCTGTCAGAGGATACCAGACTTCCTGTAGAAGGGGAGTTGGGAAGGGTTACAGAGATAGAGTTGAGACAGGCTCAGCTCTTGGACCCTACATCACAAGGTCTGAGAGAGGTAGCTAGTGAGGCACCTGATTTTCAAGGGAAGGGGGATTCTGTATACTGGGACAAAGTGTTACTGTATAGAGAGTGGACCCCTGAGGAAGTGTTATAAGGTGAGAGGATACAGCAGCTAGTAGTGCCCAGAGTCTACTATCTGGCACTTCTTGCCATAGCTCATGATATTTCCTTTGCAGGTCATATGGGCATAAAATGTACAAAGAGACGTATTATGCAGAACGTCTATTGGCCTGGAATTTCCGGGGATGTAACAAGGTACTACAGGACCTGTGAGCAGTGCCAAAAGGTAGGCAAGGCAGGAGACAAGGTGAAATCTCCTTTGATGCCTTTGCCTGTGATTGAGGAGCCATTTCAGAGGGTAGCTATGGATATTGTGGGGCCTCTGAGTACCCCAAGATCCACAGGGAAAAAGTATATCCTACTGGTAGTAGATTAATGCTACCATATACCCTGAGGCAGTGGCTGTCCTCCACTGAGGCAGAAAAGGTGGCAAATGCTTTGTTAGAGATTTTCAACAGGGTAGGTTTTCCAAAAAGAAATACTGTCTGACAGAGGTGCCAATTTCATGTCACACCTGCTGGCTTGTCTGTGGAAGTACTGTGGGGTGAAGTACCTAAAGACCACCCCCTACCATCCCCAGACTAATGCTCTTGTTGAGAGGTTAGTTAAAATCTACACTCAAGTCCATATTACAGGCATTTGCAGGCCAGTTTAAGAGGGAGTGGGACAAATATTTGCCCCATCTGTTGTTTGCTTACAGAGAGGTTCCCCAGGAATACACAGGTTTTTCACTTTTTCTAGCATGTCGAAGGGTCAGTTGCTAGCGTCCTCTCCTGTTCAGCTGGTGAATCTGGGCATCTTGAGGCAATGTTACAATTGCCTCATGTACACAGACAACCCACTCCTCCTCCCACAAAACACAAATACATGTGAGAGATGCAACTATATAGCCAAACTGGAGGCTGAGCTCTCACAACTCAGGACTGGCAAGACCAGACAGGAGGAGAAGGAAACCATGCACACCACAAACCCAGTTTCACATAGAACTATCACAACTGCAAAACAAACACATAAACACACAAAAACATACACGGAGGCACTGATCAAAAATCTACCAAAACTACAGAGGCCTCCAAAGCAGACACCCAAGCAACTGCCACCTCAAGACATAAGACATGCAACACATAGTTCTCAAAGTCAGTGTGCTAAACAGTCACAGCCCTTAAGGCCAAACACAATGCCAGACACACTTGTTATAGGTGACTCCATAGTCAGACACACTGACGTCCCACTCACCAGACTGAACAAGGAAAAGATCACAGTAAGCTGCCTGTCAGGCGCTAGAATCCGCCACATAACACAAGCACTCAGGTCACTCCACAGCAAGTACAAGTATGACTCAGTCATTGTCCATGCCGGTGTGAACGACCTGAGACATACCTCCCTGGACTACATGAAAAGAGACATAGAGGAGCTCTCAGATTATGTAGCCCAGGCCGGTATGACCCTGACCCTGAGCAGTATCCTACCCTCACCAAGAATGATGCCACAATACAGAGACAAAATGATCAGCTTTAATAATTGGCTTAATTACTGGTGTCATTCTAAGGGGATCCAATGTCTGTCTGCCTGGGATGACATGCTTGACAAGCCACGCTGCTTCGCAAGGGATGGCTTCCACCTGTCACCCCTGGGCTTTTGGATATTGGCAAAGGCTCTTGCCACCCCCATAGTGCCTTTTTAGGCAAGGCTCAAATGATAAACCTACCGCCCTAGAAAACAAAAATGGAGAAAAACTAAGGGTAATACTGCTCAATGCCAGAAGTCTAAACCTCAAGATGCACACCCTCGAAGCCCTCCTCAGTATGGAGAACATCGATGTCTGTGCTGTGACTGAAACCTGGTTCAAGGCTCCTGAGAGCACCCCAGCACTATCAGGTTATACCTCATATCATGCGTTCCGGCCCCAAAATTCAGACCGAACCACAAAAGGAGGGGGAGTATCCATATTCATAAAGAATACCCACACCTCCAGGTTAGTGGCAATGCACAAAGCATCGGAGACCATCCAGGTGCAATTAACCATAGGTAAAACTGCCCTACAGTTTGTAACATGCTACAGACCACCTTCTCAAACTAGGAAACCCACACAGCCTTCCTGAAGACACTGGAGAGTATGAATGTCTCTCCAAACACCATCATATTGGGTGACTTCAACTACCCAAACATAGACTGGGAACATTACTCAAGCCCCAACACCCTAGCCCAAAGGTTCCTTGAGTTCATAAACTCAAATGCTATGGAACAACTAGTCACCATTCCCACAAGAGGAGAAAATATACTAGACCTGATCATCACAAACATGGGGACAAAATGCTCCACACCGGAAGTATATCCCTCATTGGTGAGATCAGACCATAAATTAATCTCACTGGAGATCCACATCCCGCCCCCACCCCAGCAAAAGACCACAGTGAAGAACTTCTCAAAAGCAAACTTCACACTTCTTAAGACTGGAGTGGTATCCTTCAAGGCCCTCGAGCCAGTGGAAACCACAACCCACGCTGCTGAAACCCTTACAAATGCCTTCTACGAGCACCTCCAGGAATGTATGGATCAAGCAATCCCTAATAAAATCAAGACCCTTTCCACCAAAGGCAGGCCGGTCTGGTGGACCCTAGCCATAAACAAACTCTACAATAAGAGGAGAAAGCTACTACATGACAGAGCAAAATCCCTAAAAGGGAAGGCATCTCTGATCAATACTAGCAAAAAACTACGATCACTCATAAAATCATCCAAGGCCAACTTTGAGAGAAAAATCGCTAATGACACAAAAGACAATCATAAAGCCTTCTTTAGCTATGTTAGAAACCTGGGTGGAAACTCCCAGATATGCTCAGAATTAGTCCAAAATGATAAAAAATCATTGAACCCACAGACATTGCCAACATACTGGCAGACAGGTTCAGTGCAAATTTCTCCCCTCCCTCCCCCCCAAAAGGAGAAATATCTATCCCACCAGAGTCTAGCCTCCCAAACATCTCAGATGCCCAGGTGAGAGCTGCTCTCTCTAAAGCAAAAACACAGCATCAATGGGACCGGACGGTGTCCCCGGCTGTGTGCTACATGAACTCAATGAGGAACTAAACCCACACATAAGGCTGCTGTTTAATCTTAGCCTTACTACAGGATACGTGCCAAAGAATGGCGACGGCAACTGTAGTCCCACTCCACAAAGGCGGTGCTTCTACGGACCCTGAAATTACCGCCCCATAAGCTTGACGAGCCTTGTCTGCAAAGCTATGGAGAGGATCATAATGGAACTCATAAATAAAGACATTGGGGACCTACAGACACTGGATCCTACCCAATTTGGCTTTGTCAAGGGCAGATCCTGCCTCTTGAACTTGGTCGACTTTTTCAAACAGTCACTAAGGCCATTGATGAGGGTAAGGCAGTTCACACAGCCTACCTTGACCTAGCAAAAGCGTTCGACACAATACCCCACTTGGGCATCATAGAAAAGCTCACCAGCTTAGATGTAAACCCATATGTCACAAGATGGGTTGCAAACTGGCTCAAGGACAGAACACACAGGGTTAGAGTTGCTGGTGCCATGTCAGACTCTAAGCCGGTCACGAGCGGTGTCCCACAGGGCTCAGTCCTGGGCCCCCCCTTGTTCGGCATTTATTTTTCTGAAGTGCAGGCAAACATAGGGGGATTGTGGCTGACAAAATTTGCAGATGACTGCAAACTGGGCACCATAATTGACACTCCATCAGACACAGACATCCTCCAGAGAGGTCTCATAGAAATGGATAACTGGTGCCAGAGCCATGGCCTTAATCTAAATGCCAAAAAATGTATAGTCATACCCTTTGGGAAAAACAAGGTAACCCCTAATAACCACATAGGTGGTAATCCATTAAACACGGAAGAAGTTATCAGGGACCTGGGGACCCAAGTTGACAGTAACCTCTCTTTTGACACTCACATTGCCAAAGTGGTTAGGAAGACCTTCTACATTGCCCACCTGATCATGAAGGGATTCACATCCAGATCAGGAGAGGTCATTGTACCCCTGTACTCTTCACTTATCAGACCAATGATTGAGTACAACGCCCCATTCGGAATGTACCTTACCCGACACCTGCAGCAGTTGGAAAGACCCCAAAAGTTCCTCACCAAAAGGATAAAGGGGCTCAATCATATGTCATACGATGCCCGACTGAAGAAACTCCAGCTCTATTCAGTCGCATACCGTCTGCTCAGAGGTGATCTATGCCTGACATACAAGGCCATCTCCAACCCGGAATTAATGGACATGCTCCACCTCAAAAAATCCAAATCCACCAGAGCCACGAGCAAGAGACTTAAACCTCAACACGGATATAAATAGGACGTGCTGGAGGGACAGATTCATCACCCAGAGACTCCCTACACTATGGAACAGAATCCCAGTCCATGTGAGGCAGAGCCCCTCACTGACTCTGTTCAAGAGAAATCTTGACGAGTGGATAGGAGATCGTAGGTTTACCCCGGGAATCATCTCTGTATCACTGCTGGACAGAGGCACAGCAAATTAATGGGTATAGTATTCTCATCCTAAGGGGTGGTGAAAGCCACACACACTCTGGCTAGGCTTATAAATGCCCTAGGGCAGATAGCCTAGTATGAACCTATGAGTTGTTGTATGGGCATATGGTGAGAGTGCCTGTAGATTTAATTTATGATGAGTGGGAGGGAGAATGTGAAATTCACAAGGAGTCTGTTGTGGCATATGTCCGAAACCTTAGGACAAGGCTCAGGTAACTCATGGGCTTGGCCCAGGAAAACCTGGCAGAAGCCCAACAGCAGAAAAAGGTCTGGTATGACAGGAATCTTGAGCTAGAGAGTATGCTATAGGGCAGCAGGTAATGGTTCTCATTCCTGTCAGACAGAATAAGCTGAAGGCAGCTTGGGAGGGACCCTGCAAGGTGGTAAGGAAGGACAGTGATGTTAACTACATGGTAGAACTGCTAGGCAGAAGGCAGGGACATAAATTGTACCATGTTAACATGATGAAACATTACCATGATATGGCAGCCCTTGTGCTAAGTATTTGCAGTGGATGTCAGGAGTCTGAGGGGGGATCTGGTGACTGATCTCCTCAGTGAGACTCAAACTGACACCTCAGTGGAAGGGGTAGGAATGTCCCAGCAGTTATCCCCTACCCAGGTTCAAGAAATCCGAGCAGTGTTACAGGAGTTTGGAGATATGTTCACTGGGAAACCAGGGTGCACCCACCTGGTGCAGCACTATGTGGATACAGGACCCCAAAGGCCTATTATGCAGGCCCGTTATAGGGTGCCTGACTGAGTCAAACAGACTCTGAGGGAGGAGATACAGGAAATGTTGGAACTAGGAGTAATTCAAGAGTCCAGCAGTCCCTGGGCCTCCCCAGTAGTGCTGGTACCAAAGAAGGATGGCAGTACCAGGTTCTTTGTGGACTACAGGAAATTAAATAGTTATACAGAGTCAGATGCTTACCCAATGCCTAGGACAGATGAAGCCCTAGAGCAGCTGGGTGGGGCTAAGTATCTTACCACTACTGATCAGGGTTACTGGCAGGTTTCCTTGTCTCCCAGTGCTAGAGAGAGGTCAGCCTTTATGACTCCTTTTGGCTTGTATGAGTTCACAAAGATGCCCTTTGGGATGAAAAATGCTCCAGCGACTTTCCAGAAGCTAGTAGATCATATCCTTGCAGGAGCAGGAGATTTTGCCCTTGCTTAACTAGATGATATTGCCATCTACAGCCATTCCTGGCAAGAACACTTTCAGCATGTCAGGGAGGTACTGGGCAGACTACAGAGAGCAGGGTTGACCATTAAGCCCAGCAAATGTCAGGTGGGTATGGCAGAGGTCTCCTACCTGGGACATGGGGAGTGGTAAAACCAGGCCAGCACCAGCCAAAGTGGAAGCTATTTAGGCATGGCCTGCACCTGTTACCAAATGCAGGTGAGTGCATTCTTAGGGACAGCAGGGTAGTACAGAAAGTTTGTCCCCAGTTATAGTATCATAGCTGCTCCCCTCACAGAAGGAAAAACAGGCCAGATAAGGTAGTGTGGACCCCAGAATGTGAGCAGGCATTCCAGAAGCTTAAAGAAGCTTTGGGAGCCCCCCCCTGTGTTAGCTAGTCCAGATTATAGCAAGAATTTGTTGTGCAGGCGGATGCTTTGATCCATGGGGTGGGGGCTGTACTTAGCCAAATTTCTTAAGAGGAAGAAGAGCACCCAGTGGTTTATCTCAGTCTTAGGCTCCAACCCAGGGAGGAATGCTATGCAGCTGTAGAAAAGGAATATCTAGCCATAGTGTGGGCACTGCAGAAACTTCAGCCTTATCTGTATGAAAGAAAATTCACTGTAGTTACAGATCACAATCCCCTAACATGGCTACATCGAGCCAGCCAGCAAAATGCCAAGTTATTAAGGTGGAGCCTAGGGTTGCAAGCATATGATGTGACAGTGCAGCACCACAGTGGGGTTAGCAATGCCAATGCAGATGGGCTCTCAAAACAGGAATGGGGTAAAGTATTCCCAGATAGGCTCAGTCCTCTCAAGAAACATTCCTCAAGGGTCACTTGAAAAAACTAGCTTGAGTTTTCATTGGGGGGAGAAATGTGATAAACTGAGATGCTGCCACCCCAACTAGCTGGAATTTTGTAAATAATGTAATATGTCACTTGAAAATATTAATATGATTTATATAGAAATGTGACACTGCCAGCCCAGCTAGATAGAATTTTGTAAATAATTCTATGTCATTTGTGAATAGTAATATGATTTGTATGTTTGCCTTAAAAATGTAAGAAAACTATATGTTCTGTACTGAGCTTCAAGATTGTAACCACAGTGTACCTTACTGGAAAAGAGCAGAAATGTGTATAAACTATATGCCAATGCAAATGTATGTTTTCATAGTAAAAGCTTGAATATACAGAGTTAACTTGCAAAACTCTAAGAAAATAAGTCGATAGAGTTTTACAATGTGGTATAAAGTTAGTTTATCTCAGCTAAGAGATGGGATGTCTAGGCTAGGGGCTTCTTTATATTGTCTGGAAACAGAGGTAATTACAGGTTTCCAAGGTAATTGTTTTATGACTTTCAGTTTCAGGCAAGCTTCTGAAATATAAGTATTTTTAACAGAGACATGTTAAAATTTAAGTTCCTGTTAACCTGGGAAATGTAGGCAGAAGTGTCAAGGATGATGTAATCTCAGATGATTCAGCAGTAATGTGCATTAACTTAAGAACTATCTCAGAGAGAAAGTCAGTGCATTTTGTGTTTTGTTCTGGATCTGACAACTTCACCAGCACTTTGCCTTGCTCTGTAAGTAAGTTATTTAGAACATAGTTTCTCTTAGAGATAGGAATATAGCAAGATTAGTTAGATGTTTTCTGTATTTATGTGAGATTGTCCTACAATGTTGTTTTAAAAGTATTTCCTGTGATTGTGAACTCTATTGCCACTATAATGAGTTAATGAGTATTGTCTTGTACTTTTATTATTTATTATTAAATATATGTAAACCTTTTAATTCTGGCTGGTTTGCTTACAGATATTTAAGCTCTTAAAGTACTTGCATATGTATTTGGTGATACTGTACAAGCCACTCCAATAGCCTTCAAGTCTCAGTCACACTTACCCTTTGGATAATAGTAACATTACACAGTAAGATTGGGCACCCTTTGGTAAGGGCCTTTATAGTAGCTAAGGGTGGTTGGTGACAGATGGTACTACCATATAGTCTAGGCAGAAGGGGGCATAGCTAGTTAATTTTTGCCAGCCTTCCCCAGGAGTGTCTGTGTGTTTGTATATAATTCAAATCTCAAAATGTGTGTGTGTCAGCTACTTGGGCAGAGACACGAAGCACTGGTTGGACAGAGAGAATGGTGGAGATTTTGGCTTGACCACTTGGCTAAGATCTGAACCCTATAGCTGTGCCAGTGGGGAGTCTTACTGGGGATCTGGAGAGAGAGAGAGAGAGAGAGAGAGAAAACAGCCCCCAGACTGACTGTGATTTCTGTGTGCTCTTAAGGAAATTTGTACTTTACTGTGTGTGTACTTGTCATCCTCCCTTCCTGGTATTAGTGATGAGGATTGAGGCTCCTTAATTAGTGGGCCAGTGCACGGGCGTCACACTGACCTCTGTCAAAGTACAAATAAATCTCTGTAATAACAATCTACAAAGCACATTCTTAGAAGTGCCAAGGTATCCTCCTTTTGACAAATCTAGTGAGCGCAGTCTCTCTGCTTTCCTGCACACATTCACGCACACATGTAGACAAAAACATAAACAGACTCTTCTGTTTCACTCAATCGATCGCTCTCTCTCTCTCTAACTCACATACATGCATATACTCTCTCACACACACACTATATTTTATTTTATTTTTTATTTTACACTCACTAAACAGCAGAAGTGCCGCTTAGTGAGTGTAAAATAATGGCTCAACATCCACGCTTACACTCGCACACAGACGTAAACACACATACACACACACACGTACCTTTTTTTTGTCTTCTTTTTTATATTTTACACTCACTAAACAGCAAAAATGCTGCTTAGTGAGCGTAAAATAATGGTAGTCATTCTGTTTCCTCATTCCAAACTCTGTGGCAGCTTGATATGCTGCCGTGCAGCAGTGGACTCATTTTTCAGCAGGCATTACTTGTACATAATACCCTGCTGGAGAACGCTCGTTCTCCAATCGGGGTATTGATGTACAGTTTGCCCATTGTCTAATAATAATTAATAAAGAGTTAAAGGATTTTATTTGGGAGGGAAGAGGGGAAGATTTAAGTGGGATAAGGTGATCCTCCCAGTAGAACAAGGAGGCATAGGATTACCTGATTGAAGGGATATTTTAGAGCTACACAGTTAAGGCTCATATACTTAACACAAGCAGAAAGCTACAATTCAAAGTGGAAAGCAATGATGATGTGAGGGATAATTCAAGAAGTAAGGAAATAATGGGATTTGGGATGCAGATCCTTAAGGAGAAATAACAGTAATTCTGAATATTATATCCATAAAGTAGCAGAAAGTATATTAAGAAGTAAGCCAACACAGGAATGGCAAAAGGAGATTCTGCTGATAGGGGTGACTGCAATTATGGGTACAGGGAATAGACAAGAAGGGTCTAGAATTTACTGGAGGAAGATGGCAAAGGAACCAAGGTATTGGGAACAAATAATTAGAGAAGGAAATGTAATAGAATGGGAAGAAGCCAAGACGACATTTGGATTTTCTCCAGGTATTATGTGTTTTTTGTATTCAGTCATTTTTCTGGTGAAGATTATTGCTAACACAGCAGCAGTAGTTGTAATTATGTATGTGTGGATACGTGCACCTATAGGATGCCTTCCTCATCTCTTTCTGTCTTCAGGATTTAAATCTGACAACTTTAAGTGGACTTGTGTTGCTTCAAGATATAAGGTACCAGGGCCTTTTGACAAATGTAGTGTGCTGTTTTTGCCCTTTCTAGCCATGCTGGATTTCTATGGAATTACCATCTGGGCAACCAGGATCAAGGCATGGAAGATCCATTATGGAACAGTGGTCATTGCCCCAGAAGATGCCCCAAAAGAAGGCATAAAAAACAGCACGTCTACCTCATCTTCCAGAAGTAGAAGGAACCATTTCCCTAATGTTGTGTACTCTGCCAATCAGTGCATAGCTTTTGTAACTATCTGGACTGTAATTGGTGTCTTTGTGATGATTTGACATCCTTATATAGTAGTAATTAGGAGTGAAGCACTTTGAGGAAAGGACTCCTACGCTGGAGACTTTAGCAGCTTGGTTATCATTTTGCAATATGCTATTCCACTCATTTATGGATTTTGGAATAAAATAGCACTCAATGAATGTCTGGAAATGTGCTTTGTGGATTATTACAGAGATTTATTTGTACTTTGACAGAGGTCAGCATGGTTATTTAGCAACTCCAGCAGGATTACAGGTAAGATGATCAGGTTCTATTAAGACATACTTCTGGTTTAAGCTAAATGTTACTGAAATTAAGTCAGTAATTGAAGTCTTTTCACAAGTTAACACACAGATGTTATGTGATCCTATCTCGCCTACATTCTGACTGATGGGTTCGGAGCCGATCCCTCGGCTCCGACTCGGCACGCTTATGCCAAAGAGCGAAGTGTCTTATTGGCTGAGCTTACTATATCCCAGGATGCACCACTACCAATCCTCCAGATCTCGTTTGCCGCTAACAAGCGAAGACGTGGTCTCGAGCTTGGCTGAGCTAAGTAGTGTTTTTTTCACTAACTTTCTGTCAGGATTTTCTTTAAAATTCAACAAAAAGCTGTTTTAACAGCTATCTAGTGGTTTTTGTGCTTGAATGAGTTTTTTCCTTGGTAAAATATTGTGTAGTGACTGTGTTTTGACAGACTAGAGGTCCCATCGGAGTTGAAGGGCCTTCCCCTGTCAGTTCGTTGTTGGCTAATTCCTGTTATTTTTAAGGTTATTGGATCTACTTCTTTTGGTGTTGTGTTAGTCCTTATTAAAAGGACAAGAAAGTAAAGAAGAAGAGAGAGCAAGGAAAATTCTATAGTGTTAGTCAGTGTGTTTCTTGTGTTTCTTCTTGGCTAGTTTTCTGTGTTTGGATTGCCATAATGTCACAGGCTCCTAGGCCTTCAGGATTTAAAAAGTGCACTAAGTGCAGTTTTAAGATGTCGATCACAGACGACCACTCTCTCTGTGTATATTGTTTGGGCGCCAAACATTTGCAGGAGTCCTGCAGCGTGTGTCACGCGTTTTCCTCGAGGGTCCTCCAAGAGAGGAAAAATAAACTTATTTTGAAAGGCCTTATCAAACCCTCTTTTGAAGAAGCTTTATCATCCTCTCCTTCTCCTGCTAAAAAGAAAAGGGCGTCGGCTCCGACCAGTCCGTCAGACCCGACCGCCAAAAGACATAGGCAGGCTTCTCCTTCGGCTCCACGGACTTCGGAGCCGAGGGTGGAACAGTCTGCCTCAATGCCTCCAGTCTCGACTCCTCTGGTCTCGGAGCCAACGGCTGGGGCATCGAGAGGCGGGTCACCTTCATCGGCTCCACTGATCTCGGAGCCGATGAAGGTTGTCCGCTCAGACACTTCCTCCTCGGCGCCGAAGTCCTCTTCGGCACTGATGGAAATTGGGTTGGACACTCCCTCGGCGCCGATAGTTATCGAGTCGCCTCGGAGCCGGTCCCTTAGTCCCGTGGAGCCATCGGAGAGACCTACTCGGACCCGTTCGGTCTCTTCCAGGTCATCAAGGATGTCAGATTCGGACATAGACAGGGTGCTCCAAAGACTGTTCCAGTCCTCAGTCTTTCAAAAATTTGTTTCGGCTCCGACCCAATTGGTTTCGGAGCCGATAGCCCACTCCATTGCCATTCCTCCTCCGACCGCTTCGGCTCCGTCGGAGCAGGTGCTGATGGAGCCAGTAGAGATCCTAGGGTCGGCTCCGATCCTTACTCCAACCCCGGCCTTCGGGTCTGAGTTTAGCATGCGGACTTCTTCGGCCGGGCCCGGGGGTGACGTTTCGGGACCAATGCTGTCGGTTCCGAACCTCCCTCTTGGTGCTTCGGCTGCGGGACTTCCGTCTGCTATCATGGCTCTGGGGACCGGACACTCCCAGGATTCTGGGGGTCCGGCTTTCAGAGCTATGAGGAGTGCCTTGGCCAAGTCTTCGGCCATCTCTACGGCTTTACCGGCACCTTCCCTGGGCATGGAGACTGGGTCTTTGGCAGTTCCCCTGTCTCTAGGCAGCGGAGCCCCGGGGCCTGAGGTTACCCTCACTGGGGGTTCCCCTCCTCCTGAGGGTTCTTCGGAGTTGTCTTCGGAGGAGCCCCCAAGGAAGAGATCGTGCAAGAGGAAACACGTGGACTCCCCCGAGTCTCTTACATCGGACACTGATCTTGATGATGCGGAGGGGTCCCCAAAGTCGTCCTCGGATGATGTCTCATTTGCAGACATTCTAGAGATCCTTAAGCAATGAGGCGGCTGGATTTCCAAACCCCCCTCCGCTGATGAGTCAGTGCTTCTCAAGGCCTTTGGGGCTCAGCCCTCCGCCTCCTGGGTGTCTCCGCCCTTCGACGAGCTCCTGGATTTGGTTTGTCGGAGGCGTGGGAACATCCAGATACTGTGGAACCAGTGCCTTCTCGCCCTAACAAATTTTTGTCTGCCCCACCCGAGAAGGAGTTCTTGACGAAAGGCGTGGCTGTAGATGCCATGGTGGTGGCATCTGCTACACAGCAGGACGTGGCAGAGGCTTCAACATCCGTCCATCCTCCTAATAAGGAGTCTAGGAGCATGGACCGGTACGGGAAGCGCACCCTGACTTCAGCGGCCTTTACTCTAAGGTCCCTGAATTATTTGGCACATTTCACCAGACTACAGAGGGATCTGATCAAGGAGCTGTCAGACTCCCTCTCAGGTAACCTACCTGAGCAGCTAGCCCAGTCGGTTAGCTCTCAGTTGGCTATCCTTACCTCGATTTCTAACTCGTCCATGAGGCTCATTTCATATGCGGCCGAAGGGGCGGGCAGAGCGGCAGGCACAGGCATGGCTCTACGGAGACAAACCTGGCTCCGTTTGTGTCATTTCGTGGAGGCCTTCACGTCTTCCTTCGCCGACGCTCCCTTTGATGGGTCCTCTTTGTTTGGACCCAAGGTAAAAGACACTCTTACCCGCTGTGAGCAAGAGGGAAAAACTTTATCTGCCGTAGGAGCACGTTATTCCACTCCCTTTCGGCCTTATCCCAAGGCTAAAAGAGGAGGGAAGATGTGGTTCCGCAAATCACAGAAGTTCTTTCCTCAACAGCAGGAAGATTCCCCTTCCAGAGGCAGAGGACGGGGAAATTTTTCTGGGAGACGCCGTCCCAGAGGCGGCAGAGGGCCCCGCAACACTGGAGACCGTGAGTCCTTTCGTGGCTCTTCAGCCTCCCACACTTCATGAGGGATTGCCCAGCTGTGCTGCTCCGGAGCCAGTCGGGTGCCGTTTTGCCAAGCACCTAAAAGCCTGGGAGTCTATTACTCAGGACAGATGGGTGCTTCGGATTATTGCCGGAGGTTACACCATTCCCTTCACACACTCACCCCCACCATCCAAAAAAATCCCGGACCCACCACCCAGTCAAAGGGAAATTGCAGCCGCAGAAGCTTCAAAGCTGCTAGAAAAAGGAGTCATCCAACCGGTCCCCACAGACCAGATCGGATCCGGAAATTACTCAAGGTTCTTTTTAGTGCCAAAAAAGACAGGGGACCTGAGACCCATATTGGATCTCAGCAAACTAAACCAGTCCGTCATGAAGTCCAAATTCCGAATGGTCACTTTGCAATCCATTCTCCCATTGTTGGAGAAGGATGTTTGGATGTGCTCCATAGATCTCAAGGACGCCTATTATCACATACCGATACATCAGGCGTCCAGGAGGTATCTGCGCTTCAGCCTGGGAGACAGTCATTTCCAATTTTGCGCACTGCCCTTTGGTCTCACCACAGCCCCCAGGGTGTTCACCAAGTGTTTGGCAGTAGTGACTGCTCACCTGAGGAGTCTTGGATTCCAAGTGTTTCCCTATCTGGACGACTGGCTCCTGACTGCCACCACCAGGCATCTACTACTAGACAACCTACAAGCCACCATCTCCCTGGGTGCTTCCCTGGGAATTACATTCAATTGGTCAAAGTCTGTCTTGCTGCCCTCTCAGCGCATAAGATTCATAGGAGCAGAGATAGACTCAAAATTGATGCGCATCTTCCTTCCTACCGAAAGGATTCAAACATTACAAGGTCAAGTCCGAGCCCTGCTTCCAAGATCCAAAGCCCCAGCCAGGTTGGTCCTGCAACTTTTAGGTTCAATGTCTGCCACGGTTCTCCTAGTTCCGCTGGCAAGATTGCACATGAGGATTCTTCAGTGGCTGTTATCGACACAATGGTCTTTCCAGGATCTCCCCCTCAATCATCTCATACTGATTACAGAAACGTGCAAACGGGACCTCCGCTGGTGGCTTCAGCCATCCAATCTGAATCAGGGAAGACCTTTTGTTATATCCCCTCCGGTGGCCACCTTGACAACGGATGCCTCCCAGACGGGTGGGGGCCATTGTCTGGGCAGGTTAGTTCAGGGTTCTTGGCTTCCAGACGAAACTTTTCTCCATATCAATGTATTGGAAATGCGGGCTGTACTTCTGTCCCTACAAGCCCTCCACAAGTTTCTCCCTCAAGGCATTATCGCTATCCACACAGACAACATGTCGGTGGTCTGGTATCTAAACAAACAAGGAGGGACCAGATCTTACCCCCTTTGCAGAGAGGCCATGAGGGTGTGGGAATGGGCAGTAGCTACCAACCACTTCCTGGTAGCGACCCACATTCCAGGAAAATCCAATGTATTGGCAGACAGATTAAGCAGGACGATTCTCTCTCCTCACGAGTGGTCCCTGAACGAAACAGTAGCAGCTCAGGTTTTCAAAAGATGGGGGACCCCGTGCTGTGACTTGTTTGCAACACCACAAAACACAAAGTGCAAAAGGTTCTTTTCCTTGACTCCGCGTCAGGGGGAGGCAGCTACGGATGCTCTAGTCCAACCTTGGCCAACAGGACTACTTTATGCTTTTCCTCCGGTTCCACTCCTCCCCAAAGTCATCCAGAAAGCTTCCCAATTGGGGTCCACAATGATTCTAATTGCTCCGTACTGGCCTCGTCAGGTATGGTTCCCCTACCTAAAGAAATATGCTCTGGACGGTCCTTGGTTTTTGGATCTAACTCCGGACCTGCTGATTCATCAGTCGGGACGACAGCACCAGTCCCTTCACACTTTGAAATTAACAGCTTGGCTCCTCCACTTCCGACCTTAGTCAGAAATCACACCTTAGACCCGGAAGTTATTCACATTTTATCTTCAGCCCACAAACCCACCACTAAGAAATTGTATCTCAGTAAGTGGAAGAGGTTTGCTATCTGGGCTCAACTCAGAGGCTTAGACCCTATTACTGCCCGATACCAGAGGTCTTGAAATTTTTAACATCCTTGTTTAATCAAGGATCTTCAGTCTCTACTATTAAAGTCCAACTAGCAGCTATCTCCAAATTTCACGAATCCATAGACCCACCGTTGATGAGCAGCAGATTATGTAAAACTTTCATGAAAGGTGCTGTGCTTTTAAGACCCCCAGTTTTTCATCCTGCGCCTCCGTGGGATCTTGATTTGGTACTTCGTGCCTTAACATCTTCCCCTTTTGAACCGGCTGCTACATGTGAGTTGAAATATCTGTCTTGGAAAACTGCCTTCTTAGTTGCAATTACCTCTGCAAGAAGAGTTTCAGAACTTCAAGCCCTATCTATCAAACCTCCGTACTTGATTTTTCACAAGGATAGAGTATCACTTAGGCCTAATCCATCTTTTGTTCCAAAAGTTTGTTCTAGTCTCTGTCTCCAACAATCTCTAGAGCTACCAGTTTTCTTTCCAAAATTTTCAAATGAAGCGGAATACACCTTGCCTAAATTGGATGTTCACAGGCAATTGCGCTTCTATCTAGACAGGACTCAACAAATTCGAAAAACAGACCAATTGTTTGTGTCCTTTTCAGATAATAAATTGGGTAAAACCATCACTAAAGCTACTATTTCCAAATGGATTAGAGATTGCATAACTCAGGCTTATTCCTCTTCAAATAAGCAACTTACAACATCTATCAAAGCTCACTCTACCAGGGCTATGGCTACCTCTATTGCGTTTCATTCCAAGCTCGCTATTTCTGAGATTTGTGCTGCGGCTACTTGGTCCAACCCGCACACTTTCATTTCCCACTATAAATTGGATGTGGCATCTAAAGGGCGAGCATCATTTGGTTCCACGGTACTCAGGAGTGTTTTCCAGTGAGCCACCCAGGATCCAGGTGCTAGGGACGCTGTCCCATCAGTCAGAATGTAGGCGAGATAGGATCACATAACATCTTTTAGTTATGTACTCACCATAACTTCAGATGTTTGGGATCCATCTCGCCTACATTCCTAATACCCACCCTCCTTCCCCCTGCCTTGGAGATCAGAAGAGATGGAACGGTTTGAGTTCTACTATTTTTATCTTGTATCATCTGTTGATGTTATATAAGCAGTGCGTGCGTGTGTGCATGTATGCGGACAAACTAGATCTGGGGGATTGGTAGTGGTGCATCCTGGGATATAGTAAGCTCAGCCAATAAGAGACTTCGCTCTTTGGCATAAGCGTGCCGAGTCGGAGCCGAGGGATCGGCTCCGAACCCATCAGTCAGAATGTAGGCGAGATGGATCCCAAACATCTGAAGTTATGGTGAGTACATAACTAAAAGTTTGCTTGTGTACCATAATGTAATTTCCTAAGACATAGTTTAACTTTCCTTTCTAATTGTATTAAGGCAGAGGTAGATAATTCAGTACTGTGCAAATTAATGAGCTGGAGTCTAGATAACAGTAGAGAAATTGTTTTAAATTTTGTATACACTAAATTATTTTATCAGTAACACATAACTAATGGTTTAGTTGAGTTATTTTTTTTACAGGTTAACTTATTTACTATAATTGCAAATTATACGCAAAAAAACAAGCAATCAAAACAGAATTGTTTAGTCTTCTCAGAATAACACAGCCACCATCCAATCATGCAGATGTCTGAACTTAAACCCCACTGATTTTACTTAACTCCAGCTTCATGGAATCTAGTTTGGAGCTACTTAAGTTATAAATCTCTCTTTTCAAATGGATCCCGTAGGGCCCAATTTCAATCAATAAGTATCTTCTTCTGTGTAACATTCCTCCTCAACTCCAAATTATTTATTTATTTCATCATATTTGTTACATTGTCTGTTCTTGGAAAGGTCACAGACTGCCACTTCCTAGTGATGCCCCTTTTCCCAAGTATAATAAATGAAGATATTAATGTTCTTACAGCAAGTAATGTCTTCATCTCTCCACCCCCCCAACAAATGTTTCTGTAGAGAGAGAGAACTACCTTTCATTCACTTATTATTCTAATCATTTCACTAAGATTTGTCTTAAATCATCACAACTGTTCACATTCCTAAAAAAAATGCTCCCACGTACCTCTCTCTCTCTTTTTTGTAAAACCACCAACACCAGTCTTTTATCTGTGAGAACATTTTCACCAGCCTTTGTGGTGTATGAAAGGACTTGTGTAGACATTTCCAGGCAAGTATTCTGAGCTTTCTGGTTTTGGTACATATTTAGGGTCCAAACAAATATCTCTCCATTGTAGTATTTCCTAAATTTTATCCACTTTACATTCCCACATTCTTTTGATATTCCAGACATTCTGGTCCCCTAGTCATAATAATCAATTATATCATCAACTTATTATCTACTTTATTGCAACTTCCAAAAGGAAATCTACCATAAAGAGCAAATCTGTTGATAAAGTATTGCCCCCAATAATCATCTTTGGTTCTCATGGCAGTCCCCAATAATTCAATTACTCAGTCCCTTTAAGATTATATTTTGATTTTATCTCCTCCCAGGATGAAATTGTTAAATCTTACAGTAATTACTCCCAGTATTTTAGCTGCTGATCCTTCTGCCACCCATCACAGGCCACTCCACAGACAATGAGGACACCTAAATTGTGTAGTAAAAGGGTCTGGAACTTTTGTAGGGGTGACAGCTTTGTATAGTTAACAAAACTTTGTAATTTACATACTTTGTATAAAACTAGACTTAAATGTAGCATGAAAACTTTTTAGTTCTCCAGTCCAGATATTGGAGGGATGCCATCTGTGTGGATTCTGCATGAGCTGCCTGTGGCTGCATAGGTTTTGGGTTTTGGTCAGGTGCTCCAGCTTCCTCCCACATCCCAAAGACATGCTGTAGTTGACTTGGCAATTCCCCAAAACTGCCCATGAACATCCATGCCATAGGTAACTGATTGTGTGTGTGTACATTTCAATTTAGTACCCCATTCAGGTCTATTTTCATCTCCCTGTGCTCAGTGGTTAACAGTGGTTCCACTTGCTTGAGTTGATGTAGCTCAGTTAGATGT
Source organism: Protopterus annectens (assembly GCF_019279795.1). Classification (NCBI taxonomy): domain Eukaryota; kingdom Metazoa; phylum Chordata; order Ceratodontiformes; family Protopteridae; genus Protopterus; species Protopterus annectens. The sequence continues at coordinate 103,576,477 of NC_056739.1, forward strand.
AAAAAATCTCCCAGCACTTCTCAAAAAGAGTAGTAGAATTTCCTCATGTCTTCCTTTAACTCATTACAGCTGATTGATGTCTCCAGGCATTTCTGCAATTACCTCCTACTGCTCCTCTAAGCGTCAAATATTGTTTGTTCATATTTGCATTAATAATTATAAAACCATACTACATACAAGGTATCAGAATATTTTATCTTGAAGCATATATGATGGCAAACACAATTGTATTGATATATGACCTCTGTCAATTAGTATTGGTTAGATCTGTAAGGTGATAACTTCATTTTTAAAGGCTGAAGCCACACCCATTGGGAGTTAAAGGTACACACTCAAAAGACCTCTATTGGAGGGAATGAGTTAAAGTGGGCCTTAGCCAAAAAAGGTCTAACCAGGTCAACAAAAATAAAAATGACCTAAATGCAGAGACAAATGATTTCATTAATTACATCTAGGGTGTGTCATATTATGGGTATAAAAAACGCATTGTGGGATCAAGAGGAATAGAGTGGAAAATAAAATCATGGTGGCATGGCAGCCCCCACCACAGCCATTTTGTAGTACTTGTAAGTACAATGAAATGCAATAAAAAGCCTTAAAGAGTAATTCTGCTACATCAGTATAACTCTGTATGTCACAATACATTGACCTGTGTATGTGTGTGTGTGTGTATATATATATATATATATATATATATATATATATATATATATGTAAATGTAACACCAAACGGGATAGGTTAATGAGGGAAACTGGCTAGGCTTAAAATGGCCCACAAGGGCAGTTAGCTGAGTACTTGCCTGTGAACTTATAAATACATGCACAAACTCACACACACACACATATATATATATATATATATATATATATATATATATATTCACACACATACGTGTACGCATATTATTTTTTTTTTCTGTGTGGAATTTTCCTAGTACCTGTTTATGCAACTACTACACTGATTTCAACTGTATACTGTATATTAAGGAGTTGTGCTTATTAAGAACTTTATTACTGTTGGGTTTATAAATATATAGCATTAACTAATACCCTTGTTCCAGATCTATGAATTTTTGTATATAAATGTATTTACTCCTGGTGTGGAAGTATATAACAGTACGGTTTCTGATTTTTTTTTTATTGTCAGGATTCTGCATGAGTAGATGTTATGTTCTTATTTTTATCTGTTTTTTTGTTCTAAAGCAGGTCTTCCTTTAAATATCCCACAACATTATGTAATTGGACTACAATATTATCGGTATGGCTCACCTTGGGGTTCTGCCATGGCTGAAAAGGATCATCCTGGGCCATGCAATTAATAAAACAATAAATAAATATGTACATATTTTATGACAGACCACGTAGCATTATAAGGAAAAGTAGGATGTTTTTAAAACTGCAAACATTTTAGAAAAAATTATTATTCAGGTTTTGCACTCCTGTATCACCACAGATACTGATGGTAGGGCTTAGCATGGAAACAGCACATTGTTAATGTGTGTTTTGCCCAAGGCAGGGTCTCTGGCAGGAGAAAGTACTGATTCTGATTATAGATATTAATGAAGGATCTCCTGTAAAGTGGTGTAAGAGACCATGACTAAATGAATGCAAGTGTACAGTGACATCAATCTGATTTACATATATAGGAACCCCCAAGGACTAACCCCAATACTCAAGAAACGTCTAAGGGCTTATAATCATAATTTCAGGATCATTTAGTCCAAAGCCCTTACTCCATATTTTTTACAAATCTACTTTTGCCAACACTGGCAGCAGTTTTACGTCTGATGAGTCACCAACCTGAAGTTTCTACAGAAAAGAAAATACCCCTTTAATTCCATAGTGTGAACATTTTATACATTTAATGTAGTCATGGTGAATATAATAATTTTTTAAAAAATATATTGATTATTCTCTTAAGGTCAATATACTGCTTCTGAAGATTTCATGGAAAGCAAACCAGGATCATTGTGCTTTAATAATGTTCATAGCTATACAGATGAAGGAGAATGAGCTAAACTGAACCTAATGCTGATCACATGATCCTCACAATGGGACATGACTATCTCTGGGTGGCAGACAACTGCTGAGGTATAGCCATAAATAAATAAAAACATGGACAAATGCCCCAAATTGGGGATACATTTTAATTACTACTACTGGGCTCTGTTGACATGTTGGGACTTACAATGTCAAGTCCCAGAATGGCAAATAAAGAACAAAAATGCAGCAGAACAGTGAATAATGAAACATTACTTTTATCCTTTAAACTCATTGTTTGCAGAAGACAAGGCCTTCTCTACCCCTGAACTTATATACACCAGCTCCAAGACTGCCATACTTTGCCATTTTTTGAAATATTCCCTTTTCTTCAATCTTAGTATATGTTCTGATGAAGTTCCCGATTGATGGGGAAGAAAGCGCTTAACTAATAAACTGGTGAAATTACGTTAGTTTTTTGTTTTATACTTTTGAGCTTATGGTGTGCTATCTACTCGTTTGGGCATGGAACTGTTGTGGGGTTTCAGTTACTTGGATGTCCTTCAAATGTGTATTTTGGACTTAGTATATGCATGTATGTTTTTTAATCATTCAGTCTCCAAACCGAAGGAATTGGCATTGTGAGTCTCTGCAATTCAAATGGTTAACTTGGTACTGATCACTCAGTTAAGACATCATTTACATTAGTGCTGTCAGGCTGAGTGAAAAAAACTCTAACTGTAAATGTTGTCTTTAATTATGATTGTAATGCTCCATTCTCTGTCACAAAATTTTGTCTGGACAAAGTGAACCTGCGGGAAAATGAAGATGACTGTTGTTTGGATGACTGGTCCATCTTTGAATGGTTAGACCAGCTGTTGACAAAAAGGATGTAGCAGATAGCTATTCTCCAGTGTCCAGCTCTGTCACTCATACCCTCTTTCTTTATTCTGCAAAAGTGTTGTGACTGGTTCCTTTACCAGGATAAGGAGGAGAATCATGATTTAGAGCAAATCATGGGCAGCTTGTGGTACTGAGCTGTTGAACTGCAGCGCCTCCAAATTGGGTTTTACATTTTTAGCATTATGTTCACTCATTAGATTTTCCCATTACTGAGACTCATAACTCTTCTGCAGTGTACTACACATGCAGAGAGCTCTGATTTGCCCCCCCCCCCCCAAAAAAAAAAATTCAGCTTGGTTAGCTGGACTGATATTTTTTTTTTAATAACCCAGAACAAGACATACTCCATCATAAAGACTAACCCAGTTATTACAGTTCCTCCTGCTGTTATGGTGACAGGGTTTAGAAAATAATATTTCATTGGGGTCTGGTTGGGCTGCATTAAGAAACCACAATCAGCCATTGATTCAGGCTGCCTTAAGTGACTGGTGCCTGCGGCAGCCTAAGAAGAAATGTGAAGGATGGCGTGACTCAGAAAGCAAGGTGCAAGCATAGAACAAAAAAATTTAATAAGAGGCTTTTAATTAAATAATAATTAAATAATACTCAGCTGTGATCTCTCTTCCCCTTTACTTAGCTGACTTAAATTTCTGTCCTGTTCAACAATGCCAAGATAGCCAGCCTATAGTATGACTATATGTTTTTCTTTCTTATGCAGTTAATAGTGTGTATGTGTGTGTGTAGGCGCACACGTGTAAGTATGGGGGAGTGTGCATGTGATTCTTTGTCTGACAGAAGCAATCTGAAATACGGTACTGTGCCATTATTTATTTATTTATTTGCTTATTCCTTTTGATCACAGACATCTGAGGTGTACATAGTAAAAATGACTGCAATGTGTGTGAGTGTGTTTGTATATGCATGTACATACTGAGGGGTTGCAGTGGGTTGTAATACATAACATCTGACATGAACAAGATTAATCTAGCAATCTTTAATTTGTTAATTTAAGATTTTAAGATTTATTAATTTATTTGTTCATTCATTTGATCTAAACATCTGCAGTATATACAATCAATAATTGTACACACCTGAAATGTCTGAAGCAACATTTTACACATACTTAACTCTGCACTTGTGTTACCCCAGATGAAAGTCAGCCATCTAAAGTTAGAATGACCTACCCTACTTACAGCACATTCCATATCACTGAACTTAATATTGCAGATTCCAAGCCACACAGTCCTACTATCTATGGCTACTTTGCTTTATATATTGCTCCTCTAAATGCTAAAAATCTACAGGATTATCAAAAAGGTAAATCCTCTCCCCATACGTACCAGAAACTAATGTCTACCTTCCTTATTATTGGGTTATAAGATAATTCCTTTGATGAACTACTGTATAAACATGCACCATGAATCTGATTGCCATATCTATATATTATACTCAAAATGTGATGGTTCATATTACCATGTTGTATATGGCAATGACGCGTGTACTGTTTGACTATTTGTTAGCCTAAGTCTATTGCATTACATCGTTTATGACTTCTATTCTGAATGTCTCTGGAGCTTTTTTCTCTGGGCCTACATTGAAAACTGTTCTTATGCCCAGTTAGACTTTTCCAGTAAACAGACACAATCAATCAATATTTATTTATTTATTTTTGTGTACCGGAGTAATGAACTGATCGATACTGATCAACTTCAGGCACAACCTAGGTGAAATACAAAACATTTCACAAACAAAAATACAGTAGTATAAGCAATAAAAGAGTAGTTCAGACTAATTACATAAAAACTGTGTATATGCATTCTAGTAAACAAGAACAGAGTAATGTACAATGAAGGAGAGTGTAATGTACAATATATACATTAGTTTCTAAAGTAGGTCAATCTTCAGTAAATCTGCAGAGAAGAGACTCGGAAAAGAGATGGGTTAGGTGATATGTTCTGTGTTGAAGCAGAAACATTGAACTTGGATGAAGTGCTTTTTGAGTTGCATTCTGAATGTGGAATAATTGTGGATTTCTTTACTGTCAATGGGGAGAGCTCGCAAAAGAGTACGTGCCTGAGAGGAGAAAGCATATGCAGTAATGTGGAATTTAATTTTAGGGGTAATGAGAGTTGGTGTGTAATGTCTTGGGTTGTATGAGCAGGTTTTTTCATGAAGTCTAGCTACAAGAGGAGTAAATGTGTGGAGCTGGAGAAGTTGTAGAGGTGGGTGGGATCCTAAAAGAAGCTTAGATCTTTGTTTTATGGGTAGACATTTGGCTTTTTCTAGGTTGATACAGTGATGCTCAGTGAGGGGTGAGTTTGCAATGAATCAGGAGATACTATTAGAGATGGTCTTTTTTGTTAAACAAGAAACATTTTTATTATCACTTATGACACACAATCATACATTTATTTAAATGAAAACAAACCACATTGACATATTTTTAGTTGCAAAAGTTCTACATCACTTAACATCTATCCAGTCATTGCCAGTCAAACAGTATATCCCTCATTCAAATCCTGCCTTCTTTAAACCTCATTCCTCCTCCAAAGCATGAATTGTCCCCACAATTCCATATTTTATGTAATTTGCTCCTACCTTTTTCTAAAGATCCAATTTCCAGTTGTTCTATCTCTTTTACTATATTTACTACTTGTAGTACAGTTGGTTTAGACTTTGATTTCCATTTTCTAGTCATTGCTTTTTTTGGCAGCCACCATAATTAGGCTCTGTCACACTGCCAGCTCAGGTATATGGAATTTTGTAAATCATTATATGTCATTTGTAAATATTGATATGATTTATACAGAACTGTATGTTATGTACTGGGCTTCAAGAATGTAACCACAGCATACCCTGCTGGAACATAGAAGATTAACTTGCAAAACTTAAGAATAGTTGTGGTTAAGTTACTTGATAGCTGGGCCATAAACAAGAGATGTTATCTCTCAGTTTCAATGCAGAAGCAGACACAATGTCTAGAGCTAGAAATGTTTCTATTTTCTTGAAATAAAAGTAATTACTAGGTTTAAAATGTGAAGTGTTTTATGACTTCCAAGATCTGGCAAACATCTGAGAGATATGTATTTTTAACACAGATATGTTAAATCCAGTTATGTTTCTGTTTGGCATGGGAACTGAAGCCAGGTGACAAAGACCGATGTCACCCAAGCTAACCAAGCAGGAAAATGTGATATTAAGAACTCACAGAGAGAGAGAGAGACTGTGTATTTTCTATTTTGTCTTGGACCTAACAAGAGCATTCACTCATCATCATCATCATCTGCACTTGCCTGACTATAGGTAAGATTCAGGGCATAGTATCTCTTAGATATAGATAAGAATATAGTAAAGATTAGCTTAAATGTTTCCTGTATTTATGTGAGACTGTCCTGCATTGTTGTTTTAAATACTTCCTGTGATTTTGAACTCTGAAGTCACTATGTTGCATTACTGAGTATTGTCTTGTTCTTTTGTTATTTATTATTAAATATATTTAATGCTATCTTTGTGGCTGATATTTGTGAGACATATTTAAGCTCTTAGAGTACTAGCATATGTATTTGGTGACACTGTACAGGCCACTCCTAATATCCTGGCGCTTGAGTCAAAACTACCATTTGGATTAATAGTAACATTACATAGTAGGATTGGACACCCTTTGTAAGGGCCTTATAGTAGCTGATAAGTAGGAGTTGGTGGCAGTGGAAACTACCTTATAGTCTGGGTAGAAGGGGCCATAGCTAGTAAACCTGTGCCAGCATTCCCAAGAGGTGTGTGTATGTGTGTTTTTATATAAATCAAATCTCAAAGTGTGTGTGTGTGTGTCAGCTACTTGGGCACGGATATGAAGCACTGGATGGACAGAGAGAATGCTGGTGGTCTTGACTTGGCCCCTCAGCTGAGATTTTAACCCTATAATTGTGCCAGTGGGGAGTCTTATTGGGGATGTGGAGAAAGAAGGAGAAACCAGCCCCAGACTGACTGTGATCTCTGTGTGCTCTTAAGGGAAATTGTACTTTACTGTGTGCGTATTTGTTATCCTCCCAATGTGTATGTCCTCTTGCTGTTGCCAGTGGTGAGGACTGAGGCTCCTTGATTACTGGGCCAGTGCTGGGGTGTCACATATTAATTGGTGGACAGTGATGGGATATCCACATCACATATTAATTGGTTGACAGTGGTGAGATAGCCAAATCGCATATTAATTGGCTTGTAGTTATGTGGATATTGAATTCCTGTAGCCTGTGTACAGTGGTCACTGAAGGTGTTTGTACTTTCAATAAGCCATGCAGTGAACATTCAGAGTTTCACATCACAATTGTTTTATTTATTTATTTATTTTTGTTAGCTTAGATAGTCAGGGAGAGCAGGCAAGCATGTCAGTAGAGGAGTATGGCAAGCTGGCAAGCAGCCAGTTGGCTGAAATGTGCCAGGCTAAAGGACTGGTGTATGCCAACCAGACTAAGGCAGAAATGATTGCAGCTTTAGTCACAGCTGCATTGCAGACCAGTAATCAGGAGGACAACCAGGCTGGCCTTGGAGATGTATAACTGTCAGAGAATGGACAGCTCAACCTTTCCACAGAGGACTTAAAAATCTGTTTGGAGTTAAAGAGATCTGAGCTGGAAGCCAAGCATTTGGAAATAGAAGCAGCAGAGAAATTGAGAAATCTTGAGGCTGAAGAAAATGAGAAACTGAGACATTCAGAGGCTGAGGAAAATGAGAAACTGAGATGGCTAAAGGCTGAGGAGAAGGAGAGGCAGAGGCAACATGAAAAGGAGATGCTGCCTCTTCACTAGAGTCATGGAGGTAATGAAGAAGGGAGTAACCGAACCCCAGAAGCAAGAAAAGTCAGTAAATTTCTTCCACAATTTACAGAGGGGGATAATTTTGATAGTTTATTTCATATGTTTGAGATGGTATGTAAACAGTATAATGTTGACCAAGGGCTCTGGGTACAGTTCCTGACCCCTTTACTCCACGGTAAAGCTGTAACTGCTATTTCTAAATTGTCTGATACTGACTGCTTAAATTATAATATTGTAAAAAACTGTTTGCTAGAATGTTTTAACTTAACACCTGAAGCTTATAGGAAATAGTTTAATGATCATAGACGCAAGTCAGATGAAAGTTTGTGTGAATATTTTGCTGAACTAAGCATTTATTTTCATAGGTGGGTGAGTGGATGTCAGGTCACCACTTTTAAAGGGCTGGCAGACCTTTTGGTGAGGGAACAAGCCCTTAGCAATTTGCCTGTGGACATGAGAATCTGGTTATCTGGTTAGCTGATAGACTGTGCAGTACTGCACATGAGTTGGGGAAGAAGGGAGACCTATACCTAGCAAGCAAGGCATCACTGCACAGGAAAGAGACACCCAGAGCTGCTCATGGGTCGAAGGGAACCCATGGGGGGTGGCCAAGACTACCCCAACAGAGTCTGCCAGTAGCAAGGGAAGTCACTAATCCTGGTACACATCCAGAACCAAGGGTTAAATGTTTTAAATGCAGCCAGTGGGGCCATGTAGCATATAGATGTCCACTGAGGCAAGCTGGGAAACAAAAAATGGGAGAGCCAGTAAGTGGGAATGACAAAAATACCAACAGTAGGTTGTCTCAAGACAACAAGGGTACCAAACTACCACAAGAGATTATATCCTATCTTAGTGGGTGGGAAAGAGGCCACTGCTAAGAGGAACATAGCCTCTGCCCTAACCATTTTGAAGCCTGCAATAGTTATAGAGGAGCACTACTTGCTTGGACAGTCTACTCCAGTCAGAGTTTTAGGATGGACCCCATTCCAAATACCTTTGGCTAGGGTTCACCTTGACTGGGAGGGTGGAAAAGGAAGCCAGCAAGTAGGTGTGTTGTGTTTGAGGATATCCCTGCAGATGTCCTGATAGGAAATGATTTTGATAATGCAGTACCATGTGTTTATGCAGTTACATGCAGTCTGGCTTGGAGACAAGCATGTGGTTCTGGTAGCCTGGGGGAGATCCAGATAGACTGCACACTTGAAGCCAGGATGGTGGGGTGGTTACTTCAGGGAGGGAACTACCCTGTAGCAGTGAGACTGAAGGTGAGCCACAGCTGCTTGTGGGTACTGATGTTCCCTTGGACAGAGTGACTGCAAGGGCAGAGGTGAGTAGTAGTACCCAGGCTGACAGTGAGGCACCGCTGTCAGAGAATACCAGACTTCCTGTGGAAGGGGAGCTGGGAAGGGTTACAAAGAGAGAGTTGAGACAGGCTCAGCTCTCAGACCCTACATTTCAAGGCTTGAGGGAGGTAGCTAGTGAGGCACCTAATTCTCAAGGAAGGGGGAATCTGTATACTCGGACAAAGGGTTACTGTATAAAGAGTGGACCCCTGACAGAGGGCTAGAGGGTGAGAAAACACAGCAGTTGGTACTGCCCAGAGCCTACTCTCTGGCACTTCTAGACATAGCTCATGATATTCCCTTTGTAGGTCATACGGGCATAAAATGTACAAAGAGATGTATTATGCAGAACTCCTATTGGCCTGGGATTTCCACAGATGTAACCAGATACTGTAGGACCTGTGGCAGTGCCAAAAGGTAGGCAAGACAGGTGACAAGGTGAAAGCTCCTTTGATGCCTTTGCCTGCAATTGAGGAGCCATTTCAGAGGGTAGCTATGGATATTGTGGGGCCTCTGAGTACCCCAGGTTCCACAGGGAAAAAGTATATCATAGTGGTAGTAGATTATGATACCAGTTACCCTGAGGTGGTGGTTATCTCCTCCATTGAGGCAGAAAAGGTGGCAAATGCTTTGTTAGAAATTTTCACCAGGATAGGTTTCCCAAAAGAAATACTGACTAACAGAGGTGCCAATTTCATGTCAGACCTGCTGGCTTGTCTGTGGAGGTGCTGTGGGGTGAAGCACCTAAAGAACACCCCTACCATTCCCAGAAGAATGGTCTTGTTGAGAGGTTAAACTCTACACTCAAGTCCATGCTACGGGAATTTGCAGACCAGTTCAAGAGGGACTGGGATAAATATTTGCCCCATCTGTTGTTTGCTTACAGAGAGGTTCCTCAGGAATCCACAGGTTTTTCACCCTCTGAGTTGTAGTATGAGTATAGGGTGAGGGGGACCTTAAGATTTTATTTGAGATGAGTGAAAGGGTGTGTGTCTCCCACAAGGAGTCTGATGTTCATCGTGCATACAGCTGCAGTAATAACATATGGGTTCTCTGCCGTCAGGCGGTCCCTTGGTCGGCCGAATTCCAAAGTCTAGGTCCGGCGTCGGTTGTTGTCGCTTCTTTTCCTGACGTCAGTGAGGCAGGAGTATATAAGACACAGCCGACGCCATTTTCTTCAGTCTTTTTTGCTGCATGGTGCCCGAAGCAGAAGCAGTTCGCAAGTGCCGGTCGGCCAGCTCCTGAATTTACGAAAAATTTGGAAACCGAAGTCTTCATTAAAGCTAAGTACCCCGTTGGGGAAACTTTTCTTGCCTCAGACCGATGTCAGAAAAAGTTAATAATTGTATTTCTTGTGGGAAGCAAATACCGCATAAGGATTTCCATTCCCTCTGCATACCTTGTTTAGGCCCAGACCACGACGTCTCGGGCTGTCGCTTTTGTGCTACTTTCAATAAACGCACTATCAAGCGTCGGGCGGAGTTCGCCCAACATTTATTTGGTAAAGCATTTGATTATAAAATGTCGTTGGAGACTCCGACTACCGTTTTGTCCAAAAAACGCAAGGACAAGGACTGACACGCAAGGTCCGTGGTCTCTACCGACACCATGCCAAAACCGGCTACACGTGGTCCGGTTCTCAGCGAGACGCCTATGCAGTCCCTGACTACCGACGACACTTCCTTGGTGGGGTCTTCTGTACCCGAGACTGCAGGTACCTCGGCCCATACCCAGACTACAACCACCGAAGCCACTGTGAGCGTTGAGTCTCCTAATGTGGACAGGTCCACTTCCACCCATGGTGTCTTTAGACCCTCATCTTCCTTTTCCATTAAGGCCTTTACTAAGTCCAAATCAGCCAGGCATCCCAAGAGGCCTGTTGCACAGGGCCCATCCACAAGCCCCATGCCTAAAAAACAGATGCTTAAAATGGCTGAGGATTTAATTACTCTTATCAGGGGTTCCCAACCCCCTCCTGACAAGAGGCCCAGAGTGGAGGAAGATTCTCCCTCTTCTGATCAGGGCTCCATTTTTTTCAGAACACTCTGATGTAGAAGAGCAATCTTACTCCCCTTTGAAGATTCTGATGCAGAGCAATCCATTCCTTCTGTATCTCCCCCTGAGGATTATTCTTTTGGGGAAACCTTGCACACTTTGAGGGAACACTTCCATTGGGAAGGCCAAGACTTTTCTGATTCCAAGAAAAGACTGAGGGAATTTCTTTGTTACCTCAACACAGACCTCTGGCGATACCTCCTGTCTTGGATGTACTTGATGATGTTTATTCGAGGCTTGCCTTAACCCGGATTCCCTGCCTCCTGCCCCAGTCAAGCCTGATAGGTACTACAGAGTTCCTAACTTTCACCAATTTCTTTTCAAAAGCCATAATGCTGACCCTGAAACCATTTCTCAAGGCCCCAAGGGAATGAAGGCCTCTACTGCTAAGAATCCACTACCTTCCGAAAGAGAGTCAAGATCCTTAGAAAGGTGGGGAAAAAAGGTATATACCTCGGCCACCCTAGCCATGAGGGCCTTAAATTGTCAGTTTCATATGCTTAAATATCAGCAGTTTCTGTTATCACAATTAAGAAATAAAATGTCTCAACCTGAACAACCAGATTTGAAGGAGTTGCAGGATATGATGCATAGTGCAGAACAAGTGGGTAAACACACCTTACAATGTGGTTATGATGCCCTAGAGGCCTCAAGTAGAGCTGCAGTTACAGGATCAGTCATTCGTAGGCATGCATGGCTTAGGGAACAAATCTTGCCTGATCATGTGAAAGCTAAATTGCTAGATGCTCCTTTACAAAAGGATGTGCTATTTGGTACTAATGCTGAGGAGATACTACGGAAAATGGAAGAAAAAGCCAAATCTATGCAAACTGTCAAAGCTTTTCTACAGGTTCAACCACCACGTTTTAGCAGAAATTGGCCTTCTAAAAATTGGTCCTTTCCAGCCACGGACAGGCCCCAAAGAGGTAGATATAGGCGCACAAGGGGCAGAGGTCAATCACAAGGATCTTATAGAGGCAGGCAATGGCAAGCTTCAGCACCAAGAGGTGGCAAAAACGGTGCACAGCAATACAGGAAAGAAACCCAATGACTTCATCCTTTCCATGCCAAGCAGGTCTCAGCTGGCAGCACCCTTGGGAGGAAAGCTGGCATTATTTACAAGAAATTGGCATATGGTCACAACAGACAAATGGATCCTGGACATTATAAACAGAGGCTACAGATTTCATTTTCACACTCTTCCAAAAATGAGAGGCATGCCAAACCTGCCACACAATCAAAGGGCAGAGGCACAACTACAAATTTCAAAGCTCATAGACATGAAAGCTATTCAAGAGGTACCTACTAACGAACAAGGTCAAGGTTTTTATTCCAGGCTATTTCTGGTACCAAGGAAAGGAACCGACTGGAGACCCATTTTGGACTTATCCATCCTAAACACATTCTTACTCGTACCAAAATTCAAGATGCTCACATTACAGCAGCTTCTTCCCATGCTGGGCAAGGGGTTTTGGCTGGTAACATTGGACCTCAAGGAGGCATACCTGCATGTCCCAATCAGACAAAGCTGCAGAAGATACCTCAGATTTCTTGCAGGTTCAGTCCACTATCAATTCTCTGCATTGCCCTTTGGCTTATCTACTGCACCCAGAGTATTCACGAAATGCCTGGCATCAGTAATTGCCTACTGCAGACTTCAAGGGATACAAATTTACCCTTATTTGGATGACTGCCTGATCCAAGCGGACAGCAAGTGCATACTTCTGGAACATCTGGCTTATGCAGCACGGTTACTGAATGCACTGGGATACACAATCAACAAAGAGAAATCCAGGCTAACACCAGCTCAGAAAACAACTTTCCTGGGTGCCAACTTGGACACAAACACCCAGATGGCCTATCTTATGCCAGAAAAGCAGAGGCAACTAACTCAGTACTTCAAAATGCTAGCAAATTGTACCAGGCTTACTGCAAGGAAAATCCTGCAGGCTCTGGGCTTCATGGCATCTTGCATTCTTTTAATCCCATGTGCAAAGTTGCATATGAGGAAACTTCAATGGTACCTAAAAAATCTATGGTCTCAACACAGCCACAGTTTGGAAACAATAATACCAATAATTCCATGTTTGCAAAAGGAATTTCTATGGTGGGCTCAAGCATGTCAAACAAACACTGGTCTCCCATTCTGCAAGCCTCAAGCAAATCAAGTCATCACAACAGACGCCTCAGATTACGCCTGGGGGGCGCACATGACAGACAGGTGCATTCAGGGCAAATGGTCCCAAAAGGAAAAGCACCTTCACATCAATCAAAAAGAAATGCTAGCAGTAATAAATGCAATTACAGCTTTCAAGGACCTCCTGCATCCAGGACAATTATTGATAAGAACAGACAACACCACAGTTATGTGGTACATAAACAAACAAGGAGGAACACATTCATACCCCCTGTGCAGACTAGCCATGACACTTTGGAACTTGGCTCTGGAATGGCAAATCGAACTTCAAGCACAGTACTTGCCAGGTTTGGAAAACACGCTGGCAGACAATCTAAGCAGAAATATGACAGATCCACACAAATGGAAATTGCATCCTCAAGTGTTTACAAAGATAATCCAAGCGTGGGGGAGGCCAGACATAGATCTCTTCGCCTCCCACAGGAATCATCAATTGGAAAAGTTTTGTTCAAGGACCTTTCATCCAAAGGCCTGGAGAGTGGACGCCCTTTCATTCAGTTGGACAGCATGGACAGTTTACGCTTTCCCACCTCTGCCTCTTCTGCCCAAGGTGCTCTTGAAAGCAAGAACAGAGAGACCAAAGATGATACTGATTGCTCCAGACTGGCCAAGACAACACTGGTACCCACTCCTGAGGAGCCTAACACATACTCCTCCCTGGTCCCTACCCCTAATGCCTCTTCTGCTGACTCAGCACAACTACAAAACTCTTCACAGTCAGCTGAAAACACTCAATTTCGCTGCATGGAAAATTCCTTAACACCTCAACAATCCTTACTCCCCAAAGAGGTACAGGATGTCATTTTGGAGGCCAGAAGGCCATCTACTAGAAAGGCTTACTCAGCAAAATGGAAACGGTTTTGCTCTTGGAATGAGAAAAAAGGCCAGGACCCTACAAAACTAAATTTGCCTCAGGTATTACAGTATCTAGCTGAGCTGCTGAACAGTGGACTTTCATTTTCCTCCATAAAAATCCATGCCTCAGCCATTTCTGCAGAATTCAACACGGATCTACCCTTATTCTCTCACCCACTCTTAAGACAGTTCCTCAGAGGGGCTAAGAATATAAGACCACCAAGGAAACAACCAGTGCCAGCCTGGGATCTTAATTATATTCTAGAAAAATTAACATTGCCTCCCTTTGAACCAGCTGCCTCAACAGATTTGCAACATTTGTCCTGGAAAACAGCCTTCCTTCTGGCCATTACCTCAGCTTGTAGGGTTTCGGAACTACAAGCCCTCATGGCTGTGCAGCCCTTTCTCATCTTCTATCAGGACAGGGTTTCCCTTCGAACCAACCCATCATTTATGCCTAAAGTTGTATCCAGTGTAGCTTTAAATCAAGCCATACACTTGCCTACCTTTTACCCCAATCCTCAAAACAAAGGGGAAAGGCTGCTACACTCTTTAGACATCCATAGACAGCTACGTTATTATTTGGACAGAACAAAGCCTTTTAGGAAATCAGAACAACTTTTTGTGTCCTATGCTGTAGGAGCTCAAGGGAAGCCAGTGACCAAACAGACAATTTCAAAATGGATAGGTCACTGCATACGGTTTTGTTACTCCTATCATGGAAAATCTGTCCCTACGGGCATCAGATCCCACTCCACCAGGGCCACAGTTACCTCTACAGCCTTCCTCAGAGGAGTTCCTACCAAAGATATTTTGGAGGCAGCCACTTGGAGTTCTGTACATACCTTCACAAGACACTACCACTTGTCTTTATATTCCAAAACTAGAGCAGGCTTTGCTACTGCTGTGTTGCAGGGCATTCTGGCTCATCCCAGTTTTACCTAGTGCCTACCACCCTGTGCGTAGCTTTGGGATTCTACCCATATGTTATTACTGCAGCTGTATGCACGATGAACATAGTACAGTTTTGTACCTACCATAAATGTAGATGTTCGAGTGCTAATACAGCTGCAGTACAGATTTCCCTCCCTCCTTCCCCTCTTGGTAAAGGCTTAGGACCTAACCCCTCTTCATACAACCTGTTTGGGTTATCCTTCTATGGTATATTTGCTTGCAACTACTGTTTTTTGATTACATTGCATTGCATGTATATAAATATAATTTATGTATTGCCTTCCTACTGGGGGCACCTGACATCTGGGGCAAGAAAGACTGAAGAAAATGGCGTCGGCTGTGTCTTATATACTCCTGCCTCACTGACGTCAGGAAAAGAAGCGACAACAACCGACGCCGGACCTAGACTTTGGAATTCGGCCGACAGAGGGACCGCCTGATGGCAGAGAACACATATGTTATTACTGCAGCTGTATTAGCACTCAAACATCTACATTTATGGTAGGTACAAAACTGTACTTTGTGGCATATGTCCTAAACCTCAGGACAAGGCTCAGGGAACTCATGGGTTTCGCCCAGGGGAATCTGGCAGAAGCCCAACAGCAGAAAAAGATCTGGTATGATAGGAATGCTCGAGTTAGAGAGTATGCTGTAGGGCAGCAGGTAATGCTTCTCATTCCTGTCAGAGACAACAAGCTGCAGGCAACTGGAGAGGAACCCTACAAGGTGGTAAGGAAGGTCAGTGATTTTAACTACATGATAGAGCTGCTAGGCAGGAGGCAGGGGCACAAATTATACTATGTTAACATGATGAAACCTTACCATGACATGGCGGCCCTTATGCTGAGTATTTGTAGTGGATGGCAGGAGGAGTCTGAAGGGGATCTGGTGATTGATCTCCTCAATGAGACTCGAACTGACACCTCAGTGGAAGGGGTAGCAATGTCCCAGCAGTTATCCCCTACCAAGGTTCGAGAAATCCCAGCAGTATTACAGGAATTTGGGGATATGTTCACTGGAAAACCATGGTGCACCCTCCTGGTACAGCACCATGTGGATACAAGACCCCAAAAGCCTATTAAGCAGGCCCCTTATGGGGTGCATGAGAGAGTCAAACAGACTCTGAGGGAGGAGATACATGAAATGTTGGAACCGGGTGTTATTCAGGAATCCAGCAGTCCCTGAGCCTCCCCTGTGGTGCTGGTACCAAAGAAGGATGGCAGCACCAGGTTCTGTGTGGACTACAGAAAATTAAATAGTCACACAGAATCAGATGCTTACCCCATGTCTAGGACAGGCAAAGCCCTAGAGCAGCTGGGTGGGGCTAAGTATCTTAACACCATTGATCTTAGCAAGGGTTACTAGCAGGTGCCCTTGACTCCCACTGATAGAGGGAGGTCAGCTTTTGTGACTCCTTTTGGTTTGTATGAGTTCACAAAGATGTTTCAGATAAAAAATGCCCCAGCGACTTTCCAGAGGCTGGTGGATCATATCCTGTAAAATATTATTATCACTGCAAAATCTTATTAGCAGAGAGCTAGGATGACAGACAAACACTGTACTACTGTATCTGTTAATGTTTATTTGTATTAGTACAAATTCTTGCCAAACAGTTAATACTATCAGAGTTATTTCAATTCTGTTATAACATGGCAAGACAGATATAACTATAGACCGATGAAAACGTTACCAAAGAGTGAAACATACTGTCCAGTTTATATACTCATTTAGATGTCAACCAATGTGATTTTTAATGTCTTTGTGACTTGTTTTTCTGGTTTGCATGATTTATGTCCTTTTTTTGGTTGTGTATCTGAAGACTTCACAAAAAGTCTCTCCACGTCATCTTTGCATAAAGTCCCTGTTGATGCAAAGTTTCTGTTTGAGATGTCATTGTTCCTTTTTTCTATAACAGGATGCCATAAGCCCACAGCTATATGTTATTAATATCTAAGCTGAACATTTACAAGAACTAAAAGATCATTACTTAACTGTTCTTGCAAAGCAAGCCATATTTTCTTTTACTGCACACACAGTATAATTTTGGGGAAAGCATTTTAATTTATACAATCTCTGTCAATTCCCCCTTTTTAATTAAATCCAGGAAAATTGTAAGACAATTTACAACACAACACTATCTTTAGTACTTTGAATCCCTTGGTCTGTTGCAACATATGAATCCCTTGCATTCAATGCCATCTCTTTATACAGTGTTACATTACCAACGGCTGTTACTTGATTAATACTTTTATTAACACAAATCTTATAATGACGATAAGAGCAATTAATGCGGAAATTATAGTACCCCACCATAGACACATAGCCTTATTACTTACTTATTTTAAACTGCTTTCATGCTTGCTTAAGCAAGTTGTCAACCTTGCAGTTATACAGAAGTATTTATTTCAAAATTTTGTCAAGTTAACCCTTGTTTTACATGGCAATACATTGTATTAGAAACAAGCATATTTCTTTTGCATTGCATAATTTTATTGGTGCTTTGGGAAAATAAATATTTAAAAAAGCAATTTACAGGAAAATGTGATCCTCTGTACTTAATAGCCTTTCTTCATTGTTAACAACAGTTACTCGTTTGACAGTTTTATAACACATCTCCTCTGTTATATTTGAGATAGCTCCATAAGTTGCATTTGCTATTAACTTTGTAACTTTTTATATTGCCTTAGTGGCACCATACCAGTGAAAATTTTCAGCTCCTGAAATAACACCATTTTCTATGTCCAGCTATTTTAAAATCTTTCCCTTTTTTTTTTATCATGAACCTCCCTCTTTTTCTGGTGATTTTTTTTACCATGTTGTCTGGTAATGTGTGAGTAATTCTCATTATTGGAACTGCATACTCTATGTAACAGAATTTCTACTATTTTTTTCTCTTTCTTAAAAGAGATTCTTTTAGTATCCCTTTTTCTATTTTCATCAACTGTAACTGTTTTTTTATGGCTGATTGTTTTACAACTCTATTTTTATAAGTTTTTTTAAACATAAAACCTGTATGTGTAACCTCTACAGGGACTGCATGTAATGGCATTTTCCCTCTGTAAGGAATGTGGCTAAAAACCCAACAATTTGACTTGTTACATGCCTTTGCAAACAAATTTTGCATGTCCAAATATATATTGAAAGCAGGTATCTGATCAGGATGTCTCTGTTCTCATGATCTATTATATCTGAGTATCTCTCTCCATTTTTTCTTTGCAACTGTTTTATTTGCGTACATTTTTTTCAGATTGCCTTGTCCTGTCCATAGATTGCTATTATAGAAACACATTTAAACTTTTTTAAGACTGTTAACAGACTGTTACTGTACAGATACTGTTTGATTGTTATTAACTTACACCAATTTTTATGAACCAACATGGTGTGCTGCTTTTGCTTGGATTTTTATTAGCTGAAAAATGCTATTTGTTTTAATGACTCTGTACTTTACTACCTGTATGTATTTCTGTGTATTATTTCCAGCATGGCAGTTACACCAGTCTGACTAATGATGTTCTTGCTGTACTAGTTTGTTTATAAGACTGTTTGCTGTTATATTTTATGTAAGACATTCTTTTGAAAATATGACATTACAGTCACTTTTTTTTTTACCAGTATTGATCCTGTTTGCTGCATGCTTAAGCTGCCTTTGGAGACATACTGTACTTTTAATGTGGGGGGGGGGAGACCCTCTCTTGTTACCATAGAGCCTTTTATCATTTAGGATTTGTCATAGGTACTGCTTAAATGTTACTCCATTTCCAGACGTAGATGTGGACTTACATACCTAACATTTAATTACATTGTTTAGTTTTGCACATACCATTTGCATTACTGTAAATATATTTACTGTATTTGTATTAACTTTAACTTTACACTGTATCTGTATTAACTTTACTCTGTGTCTGTAGGTTATTTCTGTGTTTATTGTGAATCCACCCTGGCTTATTAAACCAGTAAAGTAATATTTATTTTTCTGTCTTTTCCTGTCTTCTTTGTTTAATTAATTTACATTGAGTTTAAAAAATCCCTGTACTTTGCTGTGAACTGATAACCTGTGTTTTATTAATTTATTGCTTTAATGCCTATTGCCTGCCATGATCTGGGTTATAGGGAGGATTATCCCCATATTGTACTGATCATACTGTTAGTGTTTGTAATTATCCTTTTCAGTAAGGCAAGGGGTTTGTCCTTCCTTCTGTTTATTGCTTACCTCCTTTTTTTGTGTACCCTGACGTTTGCAGGTTATTTGCATATGTGCTCTTTTCTCTTTATGATTTACCATTTCCATTGTTTATGCACCTCTTCATATACTCTCCCGCCTCTTTGGGGATTGGATATTGCTTCTGAAAAGGAGGAATGTAATCCGAAGGATTACCTACACTCACTGGTACTGCTAATTTACCACAGTCTGTCTTTGATGTAGTCCATAAGGGCCGAAATTGTGACTTGATTTGCTTTCATTTATCCTGCAGTTGTGAATGTCTCTTGGTAATGTCTTTTTTATAGTTATGTCAATTACAAAGCAAGGAAATTGCTAAGCTATATCCCAACTGTCTTCCATTGTGGCTGACCATAAAACCTTGTTATTGAAATCAATCAGTATTCCCAGTTTGCCAAGAATATTAACCCCAATGATTGTTGTTCTGCAACTGGAATTCATAAGAAATGTACCCTGTATTGAAGATTCATTTTCTGTAAAACATATTTTAACTGGCTTACTGCTTATGGCCATGCAAGTGCCACCATCAAAGTCTTGAATGTAAGATTTTTTTGAACTGATTTACAGATAACTGTTTGTCAGTGACTGAGACTGCTGCCCCTGTATCAAGCAGGACATCTTTCCATAGTGTGCCCTCCACCCATACATCCACTAACGTGCGTCCATCCTTTCCACGTTTAAAATTTGTGAGAAAGGTTACTTTGGGGGGGGGCACACCCCTAATCAGAGTCATATTTATTCTTATCTGTTTTCCTGGGTATGTGTCTGATTACACAGACTGCATGTTTTGTTCCCTGTTGACTGTTAGTGTCTTCCCCATTTAATGTGTACTTTCAATTTCACATTTTAATTTCTGACTTGCACTGTGTGTGGGATTATATGGTGGGTTTTCTGTATCCCTCTGTGTTTGTTCCTGTGACTGATTCTCCCTTAATGCATTTTCTTTATCTTGATTTCTTTCCCTATTTTTGAGTTTTGAAGAAGCACTATTATCTGCAAAAGTACCCTTTGTATTTGACTTTCCTTCCATTTTTTATAATGTGGACAATCCTGTTTAATGTGGCCTATTTTTTTACAAGTAAAACATATCACCTTTTTTTCTAAACTTTGTTGTGTATCTGTCTGTAACCCTAGTGGAGCTGCTCGTGTTCCCCGTGTGTTTGTTCTTTTATCAGACCATGTATTCCATCCCATTCCTTTCACCACGTAGTCTACAAGCTGTTTTTCTACATTTGCTATGTGCATCTGCAATACTGTGTACTTGTTTTAAACTGTCTAGCACTCTGGCTTTCTGTTGCTCCAGGTGGAGTTTGAGTTATGTAATTACTGAGTCTGTATCTATTCGTCTGGCAGAAACTGATTTTAAAGCTGCATCTGCATTTTGCAGAATGTCATTTACTGTCTGATGGAATTGCTTTAACATACCATTTTGCCTGATCAAAACATTATTTTGTTTTTTTCTGTCATGTTATTTAGACTGTCTGATCATTTTCAGATAGTTTTTTACATTGTCTGTGTGTTTAAAACACCGATGTGAGTCTAGACACTCACCTGTTTTTGCTGCTTGATTTGCTCTGACATGTGCCAAAGCATTTAATGTAGCCTCTTCTGTATTACATTATTTTATGTGGTTTGATTTTGACAATACTAAACTTTCCCTGTAAATCATTTTGGGAATCAATGCCCATAACTCATGTAGTCCTGGAGCATGTTTTAGGGTTTTGCCAACACTTAAATAAAGCATGATTTTAAATAGACCACACAGTGTATGTCAACCATTGTTTAAATGCCAACATATTGAAATTGAAACAAAATTCCTTTGTTGTCTTCCCACTGTGGCAGAGTCTGCAATAAACAAGACTATTGATATACATCAGCAGGTGAAATAACTGTCATTTCTGCTGAACCCTGCCCAGTGTCAATTGGTGTATTTTGTACCCCTTGTAAACCTTGCTGGGCTTTGTGTAACTGTCTTTTCAGATTAACCTCTGTAGTTTGTGCCCTTAGTAAATGTTGTTGGGCTCTATCTGATTGATATGTTAAACCAGAAATGTCATTATGTAAAGTTTGAATGCTATGCTGAGTCTGTTCCTCTAAATGGCATTATTGTCCCTTAATACTGTCTCTAGGGAAATTCTAAAAAGCTGTGAAAACCTTTTCTTTAAAAGGTTAATATTAATAACACACCCTACTATGTTAGAACTTTCTTCCTTTTTTGTGTGCATCTGCAATATTTACTATAAATAAAATTTTTATGTAATCTATTACATTACTGACAATAATTGCATAAACTTGTACTGTATGAGATTTAGGTGACTGCAGAAGGTACATTTAACTGTTGTATATGTGAAGAACTAACAAAGCTAGTATCAAACAGATTGTTTATCAGAACAGGATATATCTTATTGTATGGCTTACATACTAGACTCCTGTGACAAGATAGGCATAAGTTTGGAAAGTTCCTTCCACATAAAAAACAGTCTTTATGAATTGATGTATATTTTATGTATGGATTAGAGGCATTTGTGCATTTACAAACAGAACTGTTATCTAAATTTTGAACATTAAACATTTCAGATTTACATTTTATGTCTGACACAGAAGGTTTAAACCATGTAAATTTATATATACAATATGTGGGCATTGTAAAGTTAGCTTTCTGTACTGGCATCAGGGTTGCCAGACGTCCCTATTTGGGTGGGACTGTACCGGGATCAGCAGCCTGATCCCGAGTCCCGCACAGCCGGTTTAAATCCTGGGCAGCCTCAGCTTTGTTTTTTTTTTTTTTTGATTGGCCCATATACCGGCATACGGGCCAATCAAAAATCGCTAATCACGGAGCTTCTTGTGTTTAATGCAGAACATCGCAGTTCCATATTAAACAGAAGTAGCTCCATGTTTTGCGGTTTTTGATTTGCCCGTATACCAGTATACGGGCCAATCAAAAAATTGCTAAATACGGAGCTTCTTGTGTTTAATGAGGAACATCACAGTTCCATATTAAACAGAAGTAGCTCCATGTTTTGCAATTGTTGATTGGCCTGTATACCGGTATACGGGCTAATCAAAAAAATCGCAAAACAGAACTACTTCTGTTTAATGCAGAACTGCGATGTTCCGCATTAAGCAGAAGTAGCTCCGTGTTTAGTGATTTTTGATTGGCCCGTATACTGGTATACGGGCCAATCAAAAAATCGCAAAACAGAGCTACTTCTGTTTAATGCGGAACTGTGATGTTTCGCATTAAACAGAAGTAGCTCCGTGTTTATTTATTTTTGATTGGCCCGGGCCAATCAAAAAAAAAAAAATAAACACGGAGCTACTTTTGTTTAATGCGGAACTCTGATGTTCCGCATTAAAGACCTAGCGTGGAAGACCTTCTTTTTTTTTAGTCTTCACTTGCTGTGAAAAACTTTTTTTTTTTTTGTCCCTACCTGGCCAGTTGGAAATCTGGCAACCCTGACTGGCATCCATGTTATAACTGTGAAGAATTTACCATACTTTGCATAGATGACAAACAGGTGATCAGGCTGAAGTCACTTAGAAGACACAGTGTTCTCCAACAGGTGAATTGACAGTGGAACGTCGCAGGACAGCTTCTACAGCATCACTCTGTATCCACCAACGAAGTACTGGAACTGTCAATCTGTTGAACTCATGAAAAATTTAAGGCCTTTATGAAAAATTAACTGTTGGTAACGGATAAAAAAAGCTTGTGGCCAGTGGGCTAGGCTCACCATTGTAAAATATTATTATCACTGTAAAATATTATTAGCAGAGAGCTAGGCTGACAGACAGACACTGTACTACTGTATCCGTTAATATTTATTTGTATTAGTATAAATTCTTGCCAAATAGTTAATACTGTCAGCGTTATTTCAATTCTATTACAACAGGGCTAGACAGATATAACTATAGACTGATGAACACTCAGTCCAAAGACGTCACCAAAGAGTGAAACATACTGTCCAGTTTATATACTCATTTAGATGTCAACCAATGTTATCTTTACTGTCCTTGTGACTTGTTCTTCTGGTTTGCATGATTTATGTCCTTTTTTGGTTCTGTATCTGAAGACTTCACAAAATGTCTCTCCACGTTATCTTTATATAAAGTCCCTGTTGATGCAAAGTTTATGTTTGAGATGTCAATGTAACTTCCATTTTTCTATAACAGGATGCCATAAGTCCACAGCTATATGTTATTAATATCTAATCTGAACATTTACAAAAAATAAAAGATCATCACTTAACTGTTCTTGCAAAGCAAGCCATATTTTCTTTTACTGCACACAGTATAATTTTGGGGAAAGCATTTTAATTTATACAATCTCTATCATATCCTAGCAGGAGCAGGATATTTTGCCCTTGCTTACCTAGATGATATTACCATCTATAGCTATTCCTGGCAAGAGCACCTTCAGCATGTCAGGGAGGTGCTGGGCAGACTACATAGGGCAGGGCTGACCATTAGTCAGAGATCAGGCCAGAACCTGCTGAAGTGGAAGCCATTTAGGCGTGGCCTGCACCTGTTACCAAAAAGCAGGTGAGGGCATTTTTAGGGACAGTGGGGTACTACAGAATGTTTGTCCCCAATTATAGTACCATAGCTGCTCCCCTCACAGACCTGACAAGGAAAAACAGGCCAGATAAGATAGTGTGGACCCCATCATGTGAGCAGGCATTCCAGAAGCTTTGGGAGTACCCCCTGTGTTAGCCAGTCCAGATTACAGTAAAGAATTTGTTGTGCTGGTAGATGCTTCAAACCATGGGGTGGGGGCTGTACTCAGCCAGGTCTCCTCAGAAGGAGAAGAGCACCCAGTGGTATATCTCAGTCATAGGCTCCAACCCAGGGAGGAATGCTATGCGGCTGAAGAAAAGGAATGTCTAGCCATAGTGTGGGCACTGCAGAAACTTCAGCCTTATCTATATGGAAGGAAATTCACTGTTGTTACAGACCATAATCCCTTAACATGACTAGATCAAGCCAGTCAGCAATATGCCAAGTTACTAAGGTGGAGCCTATGGCTGCATGCATATGATATGACAGTGCAGCACAGCAGTGGGGTTACCAATGCCAACGCAGATCGGCTGTCAAGACAGGGAATGGGTTAAGGTATTCACAGATAGGCTCAACCCTATCAAGCAATGTTTCTTAACGGTCACTTGAAAAACTAGCCTGAGTTTTCGGGGGGGGGGGGATGTCACGCTGCCAGACCAGCTATATGGAATTTTGTAAATAATTCTATGTCATTTGTGAATATTGATATGATTTATACAAAACTGTATGTTGTGCACTGAGCTTCAAGAATGTAGCCACAGCATACCCTGCTGGAACATAAAGATTAACTTGCAAAACTTAAGAATAGTTGTGGTTAAGTTACGTTATAGCTGGGCTATAAATAAGAGATGTTATCTCTCACTTTCAATGCAGAAGCAGACACGATGTCTAGAGCTAGAACTTTTTCTATTGTCTTGAAAGAAAAGTAATTACTAGGTTTAAAATGTAAAGTGTTTTATTGTTTTACAACTTCCAAGATCTGGCAAACATCTGAGAGATATTTATTTTTAACACACAGATATGTTAAATCCTGTTAAGTTTCTGTTTAGCCTGTAAATTGAAGTCAGGTGACAAACAGTGATGTCACCCAAGCTAACCCAGCAGTAAAATGTGATCTTAATTTAAGAACTCTCTCAGAGAGAGAAAGAGAGAGATTGTGCATTTTGTATTTTGTCTTGGACTGAGCAAGAGCATCAACTCATCATCATCATCTGAACCATGTGAATTGGATCAACAAATATGTCAGTCAAATAGCAGCACTTCCAAGACGCTAGCTGCTACCTCTCACAGTGAATTCAGCACAGGAATAACAATGCTGTTTGTAAAAACAAGAACTTTTAATTAACACGAAATTGTAGACATAGAGTTAAGCGCTTTCACTCGACAAACCGAGCTTCATCAGAACAACATATTCAGCTGTGCAATCTTATTAAATAGCAAAATTGGCGCCAAAACAGCACAACAATCTACAATTAAGCAGACAGTTCCATTTTAAAAATTTTTTAAAAAAATAAAACAATAAAACAATACTAATATACAGACAATGTATGCTATACAAATACTCATTGATCCAATAAAAGTAAGGGCTTGATTGAAAAATAATCATTGATCCCTGGGGGTGTAGTGGCATCAGTAAAAACCTGCCACCATAATTCCCTATAGGCTAGAAGGTTCTTGTAATTGCCTCCTCTAGGGTTTCTCTTAACAGTCTCTAAAGTAGCAAATTTAAATATATGATCACTTCCATGTTCTAAAATGTGCCTAGACAGAGCGTTCTTTGTATCATTCTTTTTTATACAATAAAGATGTGAATAAATTCTCTGTCTCAATTGTCTTTCTGTCTTTCCTATATAATAGGAATCACAGACTGAACAGACTGCAATATACACTAACATAGTGGTCCGACAATTACCCTTCGAAGGGTGTACTTTAGTGTGAGTGTAGTTATTTAATCTAATACTACTAGATTCATAGATGAAAGAGCATTGATTGCAGGTCCCACATTTAGTCGTGTTTGATCCCATGTTATAACTATCAACTCTATCACCTTCCAAAATGTGCTTAAGATTTCTACCCATCTTGTACACAAAAATGGGTCCGGGACCAACAATATCAGCAATTTCCTGCGAATCAGTAAGAATATGCCAATTTCTGACAAGAATTTCTTTAATAACATGACAATAAGGTCCAAATTCTATAATAAGGGCTCTCTTGTATACTTTATTATCAACTATGTTGGATTGCTCACCTGTGGAAGTACTGTTTGCTAAATTCATCACAGTAAGATTGTGAGGGACTGTAATGTTATTACGTTTCGATCCCAACAAAGAAGTATATTTCATCCCCCACTGACTAATGACATAGGTAGCAATATCTTCCATCAATTTATCGTCGTAGCCTCTATCACCAAATAGGGTAGAGATGTAACTAATTTCATTTACCATATCATTGTAGTTAGAAGTCATCCTGATAGCCCTTATGCACTGCCCTTTGAAGATATTCCTTTTCTTTCTAGTGGGATGATGACTGTGATAGTCCAAATATGAATTAGTAAAAGTAGCCTTCCTATGTACGGTGGACTTAAAACCGTTGTCATCAACGGTAATGAAGGTGTCTAAGTAAGGTACACCATTACTACTAGTGATAGAAGTAAATTTTAGAAAACTACTACTTAGATTTAGATAACTCATAAAGGCCCCAAACAAATTACTGTCTCCATTCCACAAGATATAAATATCGTCCAGATATCGGGAGTAATAAACAATGTTCTTGAAATAATTGCTGTGAAAAATACAATTCTCCTCCCAATCAAGCATAACCAAATTAGCAAACATGGGGGCACAAGCCGTCCCCATGGCAACACCTTTGGTTTGCTTGAAAATTTCACCCTCATAAAAGATGAAATTATTCTCCAGCACGATACTCATTAATTCAACAAATAAAGAAATTTTTTCCCAACTAAAGTTCGTATGTTTTCTCAGACTCCTAGAGAATGCTTCTAACCCTTCTTCCATAGGTATACTACTGAACAAATCTATTACATCAATGGAACTAAATAAAAGGTCTTTATTATTTATATTGACTGGGAAGTTCCTTAGAAATTCCCAGGAATCTTTCACCAAGTGGTCCAGTTCATTATAAATGAATTTCAAAGTAGTATCTATAACCACCCCAATAGGAAAGGTCTTAGATTTACTGCCCGAAATAATCGGACGAAAAGGGGGATTGATATGATCCTTGTGGACTTTAGGAATGCCTACTATAGTGGCAAGAATAGGAGAATCAACTTTCATAAATTCAAAAAGCTCTTCTGTAATTCTTTGTTCTAATAAATATTCCTCCAAATACATATCGATCCTTCTATAGGCAATATTGACTTCATTTATAGAGGTCACTACATAATTGCCTGAATTATGGAGAATATTATGAATACTAGCACTGTAAGTGATGGCATCAAAAACCACAATACCGCCCCCTTTGTCGGGTTTCATAATTCTGATGCCTTTGTCCTGCCTGAGATTATTTAATATCAAAATTTCTTCATCAGTTAGGTTGTTGTACCCTTTCTGTTTCTTATTATGACTGTTCTTATTTAAAAAATCTCCTTGGTAACTCTTTTGTCAAAAACCATAACATTTGGGTTACCAGATGGAATAAAAGTGCTTTTCTTCCTCAGAGCTATAGTTGTATCAACATTTAAACTTACTTTATTGTTGAACGTAATGGCTAAATTGAGCTTCCTAATATATCTCTTAAATTCAAAGATACTATCTACTACACGAAAAGTAGGAGTAAGTATAAATTTTAAACCTTGTCGGACCACTATGTTAGTGTATAGTGCAGTCTGTTCAGTCTGTGATTCCTATTATATAGGAAAGACAGAAAGACAATTGAGACAGAGAATTTATTCACATCTTTATTGTATAAAAAAGAATGATACAAAGAACAGTCTGTCTAGGCACATTTTAGAACATGGAAGTGATCATATATTTAAATTTGTTATTTTAGAGACTGTTAAGAGAAACCGTAGAGGAGGCAATTACAAGAACCTTCTAGCCTATAGCGAATTATGGTGGCAGGTTTTTACTGATGCCACTACACCCCCAGGGATCAATGATTATTTTTCAATCAAGCCCTTACTTTTATTGGATCAATGAGTATTTGTATAGCATACATTGTCTGTATATTAGTATTGTTTTATTGTTTTATTTTTTTTAATTTTTTTTTTAAATGGAACTGTCTGCTTAATTGTAGATTGTTGTGCTGTTTTGGCGCCAATTTTGCTATTTAATAAGATTGCACAGCTTAATATGTTGTTCTGATGAAGCTCGGTTTGTCGAGTGAAAGCGCTTAACTCTATGTCTACAATTTCGTGTTAATTAAAAGTTCTTGTTTTTACAAACAGCATTGTTATTCCTGTGCTGAATTCACTGTGAGAAGTAGCGGCTATCATCATCATCTGCACTTGCCTGTCTGTAAGTAAGATTCAGGGCATAGTATTTCTTAGATATAGATAGGAATATAGTAAAGATTAGTTTAGATGTTTTCTGTATTTATGTGAGACTGTCCTGCATTGTTGTTTTAAATACTTCCAGTGATTTTGAACTCTGAAGTCACTGTGTTGAGTTACTGAGTATTATCTTGTTCTTTTATTATTTATCATTAAATATATTTAAACCTTTCTTTGTGGCTGATATTTGTGAGACATATTTAAGCTCTTAGAGGACTGGCGTGTGTATTTGGTGACACTGTACAAGCCACTCCTTATAGCCTGGCGCTTGGTCAAAACTACCATTTGGATTAATAGTAACATTACACAGTAGGATTGGACACCCTTTGTAAGGGCCTTATAGTAGCTGATAAGTAGGGGTTGGTGGCAGTGGAAACTACCTTATAGTCTGGGCAGAAGGGGGCATAGCTGGTAAACCTGTGCCAGCCTTCCCCGGGTGTGTGTGTGTTTGTATATAAATCAAATCTCAAAGTGTGTGTGTGTCAGCTACTTGGGCAGGGACATGAAGCAGTGGTTGGACAGAGAGGGAGCTGGTGGTCCTGGCTTGGCTCCTCAGCTGAGATCTTAACCCTATAGCTACACCAGTGGGGTGTCTTATTGGGGATCGGGAGAAACCAGCTCCAGACTGACTGTAATCTCTGTGTGCTCTTAAGTGAAATTGTAATTTACTGTATGTGTACTTGTCATCCTTCCAATGTGAACATCCCCTAGCTGTTGCTGGTGGTGAGGATTGAGGTTCCTTGATTACTTAGCCATTGCTAGGGCATCACAGGCTCAGCAAAGACTTATTATGTCTAATAACAGAATCCTTTTTGAAACATACTCCTAGGTGCTTAATTTTATCATATCCCCATAAATATGGGTATTGCCAAACCAAATTGCCTGTGTGTGTACCTAATTTACAGCTATTGCCTTTATTTTATCTTCATAAATTTTGTATCCTGAAAAGACTTGAAACTGTTGCAAAATACTCCACAACACTGAAATGTCCTTTTCTGGTTTTATCAGGCATAAAATAATATCATCTGCAAATAAAGCCAGCCTTTATTGACTACAGTACCAGTTATATCCTCAAATTTCTGAGTCCCTTATTTTCTTTGCCAGTGGTTCTAAATATAACACAAATAAGAAATGGAGAAAGAGGACACCCCCGCCTGGTTTCTCTGCTCAAACAGAACTTATCAGACAGGAATTCACCCACTTTAATTTTCACATCTGATCCCTCATATAGCCTAATCAACCTTATCATTTTATGAGGGCATGCAAATACTTCTGTTGCCCTACTCAGATTACTCTGTTGAATGCTTTCTCTGCATCAATACCCAACAACAACAATGGTATTTCCTTACATTCTGCTTACCTCAGGATCATCATTGTTCTGTTAATGTTGTCAAATATTTGCCTCCCATCCACAAAACCACACTGATCCATATCTATCAATTTTGGCAACACTTTTGCCATTCTTTAAGCCATTATGGATATAAACACTTATAATCATGATTTAGAACTGAAATAGGCCTATATGAAGCTGGATCTGATGGGTCTTTGCCATCTTTAGGTATTACAGCCACCACAGCTTTCTTCCAGGATGTTGGTACTTCTTTTCCTTGTACAGTACTGTTAAAATACCGTTAAACAAATCCTTCCAAATCTATGTCAGTATCTTCCCTCCTAGTTTCCAAACTTCCACATGAATACCATTTATTCCTGGGAATTTTCCTGTAGCTTGGTTATATATCACCACTTTAGCTCATCTCCTCCTATCCTGTTAGTAATTGAGCCTGATCTACCACTACACTTGGCATATTTAATTCTTCCATAAACATTTCCATTTGTACCTTTCCTTGATTTCCATATTTTTCTGCTTTATATGGATTTTCATAAAATTTCCAAAATATTTCTAGTACCTCTATAAGATTTCTGGTTATCTTCCTTGTTATGGTCTCCCTAAGTTTGGCAACAACCCTTTCTACTTTCTGATGCCTGAGTTGTGCTAAAAGTTTTTATGCTCTGGAGTTATTATCAAATAGCAGCTGCTTAACAGCAGTCTTTCTAAACTCATGCATATTACTGAGATAATCCCTCATTTTCTGCTTATCATTCTGCAATTGCTCCTCTTCTTGTTCTGTGAAATTCCCCCTAGTCTGTAATACTTTAACCTTTGTCAGTTCCTCTAAATAATTCTTGTCACTTCTTAACCTTATCTCTCTTTCTTTTATTTCCACCTTATTTTGAAACTCCACTTTAATTTTATTCCACTTCCTATCTATATTTTCAGAAGAAATTTCTATCTTCCCTAATAACTCCCTAATAATTTCCACTACCCATTCCTTAAATTCCTCTCTTTTTAACAAATAGGTGGGAAAGCGCCAGTGTCTCATTTGTATTTCATTACCCTGCATTTTTATTTTAGTTATTATTGCCAAATGATCTGAAATAATTATTGGATGTGTATCAAAACTTTAAATTAAATGCACATGTTCTGGTGAAATATAATTTCTGTCTAGCCTAGCCTAGTTTTTGTACCTGGGAAGTAATATGTAAATTCACTCTAAACGCCTACCAATGAATTCACATTTTCCATGCCAAATATTTATATAAATGTCTTTAAAAATCGCTATTCTTCTGTAATATTTTCCCTTCTGGGCCTCTGAGACACATCCTCACTGCTGCAAATCAAATTGCAGTCCCCACCTATGAGTAATATTCCCTGTGAAAGTTGAAGATTTCTCCCAGAAAGTTCTTAAGCTCCATTATAGCAGTTTTAGGTGAAATGTAAATACATGCCAGTATTATCCTCCTCCCTTGCCAGTAGCCCTTTAGTACTACAAATGTACCATTATTATCTTTTTTTCATCTTCTATCACTATTAGAGCTCCTCTTGCAGTTAATATAAGTACTTCTATGTTCCTTTGTCCCAGATATTCCACTGAATAACAATCCTGAAATACTTTCTTTATCAAATTCACATGCATAGTTTTTTCTAAATGTGTCTCCTGTAGCATAGCTATTTGCACCCTGCATTTTACTATAGTTCACTAATCTTTCTTTTTTGTATATATTTGTGGTACAATTCACATTTAAAGATAATATAGAGAGTGTTTTCATTATGTTTAGAAGTTTTATTCCCACCTCTTCTGTGTAACAGCTTTTTTTAAATGTCTAGTTTCAGCTTTTGTGTTACATGCATATACTGTTTGCCAGGTTGATCTTTTATACAGTTGTTTCTTGTCATATCCATTTAAACCTATGTTGCATCTTACAAAACTTTTTGTGTTAGTGAAAACCTTCAAAAAATAACTCCCTCAGAACATGATGAATACCTATTAACTTAATATTAACACACAAACCTATGTACATCTTCAAATATTGAAGTTTAACTCTCCTAACAGGAACAGTTGACAGCCACACTCATAGACTTGGATTAACCTACAAGGGATGTTATCCATGCTAAGATGCACAACTTCCAATAGGTGCTACCTGTTTTTGTCTTATTTTTATTTCTCTCCCAGATTAGAAAAACACTTCAAGCTTTCAAAAACAATTATCTCCTAGCCATTGAAAGAAAAGAGTATTCTGTTTTTATTGCCCCTTATCAGATTGTCTCCATAGGGACATGAGACTCAAATACACAGTTGCCTCTATTTTACTGCTCTTCTGTCTGGTGTACAGTGAGTAATCATTTCCACAAACACTGTACTGTCTCCCACATTTAGTACTTTGTCCTTCTGCTACAGTTTTGTCTCATTTATTTGCTAGAAGAAAATTTTTTTCTTGCATTCATTTATCTTTTTTATTTATCTGCTTCCCCTTAAAATTTGTTACTAGATCAAGCCAATGGCCTTAATCCCGCCATTCTCCTATACAAGAGTAAGAAAAAGGAAATCAATTTTTATTGTATCATGCTCTTTTGTCCAGACTTTTCTTCTCTTTTTACACTGCAGTGCCTACATTTATTAAAACACAACAAGGAGAAACAAAGAAAAAGGGGCACCTGTTTAATTTAGTATCCATATTACACTTAGAAATAACTGAAAAAGCTTTACTTTATAGCATGCAGGTAATGTCATGCAATATAAACATACTACTCTTAAGAATAAAAGTTTGTTTTCTTTTGCTTACAGTTAACTCTACCCTTCTTCTTCCCATTCCTAAATGTTCTTCTAAACATTAATGACATGAAGTAGGGTATATGCTTTGGAGTCTCCTACAAGTTTAACAAAGTCAAGGAAGTCCAATATTTCAGGTTTTCTTGTTCTGTAATGTTTCACAAATATAATTAATGCTTTGTAATCCCACATTTATTTGTCAATTTCTGAGTTGCTGCTTTTCTTCCTGTTGATTTCTGTCTCCCGCATCCAGGCTTTGCTTCATTTCCAATGTACTCCTGGTTCTTCTAATCAACTCTTGTGCTTTTTTCGCTCTCTCTTTTGAAACATTGAAAAAGATTACACTTGCACAGTCTCTCTATGGGCTTTATTACCAAAAGAACAAGAAACAGAATCTCCTTCTGTTTGATAGCTCACTTTTTGTTGTACAAACTTTTGTATTTCCTCAGCAGCATGTTCTGCATCAAAAATGATTTTGATCCCCCAGGAAAGAATATTCTGAAAATTGCTGGATACAACAGCTTGAATCTCATGCCTGCTTCTTGACATTCCTTGATTACTAGAATAATTGTACTTTTCTTCTGCCTGGTGTACTGTGAGTAATCATTTTCCACAATATGCTGTCTCCTACTCTTTCTGCTGGTAGGCTTGCATCTTTACTGTTAAAGGTCTAGGTTGCTTTCTCATGGCCAGGTTTGGAGCATACACATAATGTGTGCTTTCAATTAACAACTCCTGCTGTGGAATACCAGTCCAGTTGCTTATCTGTGCTTTCATAAAATTAATACAGTCTGTTCCTTCCAGCTTATCTGGTACAACAGAGCAATTAAGGCTTTCCCCTAAGTATTCTATCCTCTAATTCTATTATTTTTTGAAACATCTCTTCTTGAGCAGTACTCTGCCAACCCTTTCTTAATTTCAACCTCTGATTTCAGCAGTTTCTATCACCTCATTTGAATATCTATTTAAAGCTTCTTCCCTTGTTTTCCAGCCTTTTGGTATTTGAGTTGCTATACTCCTGGACTGTATTGTTTATTTTAATCAGCTCTGAGTACATTTGACTTATTTTTTCCTCTAGATTACTGGAAGTCATCTCTTGCACCAAAGCTGGTGTTTGCACTGCTTTTTCCTGAACAGCTGCAGAATTCTGCCCAGTCAGTGCTTTCTCCTCACCTTTTGTGATTGATTTTCTTTAAGGCACTCTGAATTTCTTTTTTGCCTGTATACAGGCAGTGCACTAATTAGCCAGTTACTGAAATTTACGCAAAAAGCCAAGTTCTCTTTTTATATGAGTTTGTGTTTTCGCACTGGGAGAGTTGAAATTAAGTTGTTACTCAGTCTGCAGCCATCTTGGAAGTCACTGTTGTAGATTGTCTTGTGTATGGAAATATATTTTTGGAGATATAAGCAAAAATTAGGAGCCCATATTCAAGCTGAGAAAGGAGAACTCCTTTGCCTTTGGCTACTCTGGCTGGCTGGGATAGAAAAGTGTAGAAATTGTTGGTCTAGAAAAGGAGGGAGTTTATTTTGGATCTCACATTGTCTATGTGTAAGTGGAAGTTTAGTGACTGGTCATGCCATAGTCCTAGGTATTGGGGGTGGTGGTTGTGTCTGTGAAATATTTGTGTAAGACATAACTCTCAGCTGTCCCTGATTTTTACTCAAATTTTAGCTCTGTCCTTCTTAATCCCTCCTAAAGTTGGTGACATTTGGAGAATATATGCTGAATTATACTTAATAAATAGTGACAATAATTAGTCATAGACTACTTTTACCTCAGAAACTGTATATTAGTTCACATTCTGTTTTTCTGTCAATATCTGAAGTTAACAGAACTAATATTTTAAGTGTCCCTGATTATTTTTGGATTTGTACCTGATTCTGTTGAGATTTGTCTAATTGGTTGAGAGGTGTAGGTCAAAGATACTTAAAGAATTAGGTGCTTGGTGAATTTTCTGTGGAGTTCAAAAAGATAAAGTGGCTGCATTTGGTGTATGTGCTTATGTGTGTGTGTGGGGGGGGGGGGGGGACAGTGTGTGCAGGAGGGTTGCAACTGACAACACTGAATATTCCTCACAGTGACAAGCTGAAACATACTGCTTTTGGCATTATTTATTCATCCTTGATCATAATCAGTCATTAGACATGTACACAGTAAAGTGACTTTATTTGGTGTGTGTGTGTCTGTCTGTCTACCTGTGTGTGTGATTGGGTGGCAGTAATTTGCACTGTATAAATTGTCTAACAGCAGCAAGTTTACTAGGCCCATTATTTATTCATTTATGTATTTGCTTATTTTATCACAGTCAGACATATGAAGTTATATAGTCAAAAGTATATCTAATTTCTTTGTGTGTGTGTGTGGGGGGGCAGTGCATGAGTATATGCATCATACATGGTTTGTAACAGGTTGCATTTTGTAAAATGTCTGATAGCGACATGCGTACTGTGGTCTTTATTTAATTGTTTTGTTTATTCATCTGATGAAAATCGGGCATCTGAGTTATAAAGCCAAGTGTTAGTTTATGGTCTTGTGTGTATTCGTGTTCATAAATAATGCATGTTACTGTTGCATTGTATGCATCTGAGAGTAATAAATTGAAATGCAGTAGTGTGGCCATTATTTTTTTTTTATTTGTTCTTGACCACAGTCCTACATTCAAGGTGTAAACAGAAAGTAAAGTTGCTGTAATTTGTGGGCACATGTTTGCATGTGTTTGTTCCCACCACTCCAGTGCTAATTATATATACCAACTCTGAGATCATACAACAGTGGGGAAAGTGCAAACTCCCACTACCACCTGAACCATGGCATCCCACTAAGTAATGCCAGCATTCTGCATTCATATAGTTATTTGATCGCTTGTGCCAACATTACTAGTGCTCAATTTTATATATGTTTGAGGAAAGAGCTGTTCCCCACATATATATATATATATATATATATATATATATATATATATATATATATGTGTGTGTGTGTGTGTGTGTGTGTGGGGGTGTGCTGTTTGAAATGTAGAATGTGTCTGACAGCAATAAGTTTAATGCAGTCATTATTTATTAATGCATTTGTTCATTCATTTGATCACAATCAGATATTTGAGGTGTACAGGCAATAAAGTGTAATTGGTGGGAGTGTATGTGCACATGTAAACTGGACTCTTCCAACATCTTCTTGCCTCTGGTAGTGACAGAATTGACTGGCTGTCACTGCTGAGATAAACTGAGCAGAAGCACAGGTACACCAATGGCAAAACACACAGCCCATCTGAAGCTTTTACGATGGCACAAAGGACAGGTTATCTGCATTGGATTTCACACCTGTGGATGAAATGGACTGATTCCTGCCATTATTTTATCACAGTTAAAAAGATGTTGATATGGAATGGCAAAGTTAGTGTTTGAGTGAAACAAAATGAAATGCATTACAGTGGTCATGTTTTTGATTTGATCACAATCAGACATCTGAATTGTGCATTATCAATAAAGTTTCTACAACCAACTCACATTTCTGAAATATGCTCACTTTCTCAAAGTAACTCTGGCATGTATTTTGAAAAGTTAAGTTATTGCTATTAGGCAGTTCACTATCTGCACTAGTGTATACTGGTCATTTTAGATGTTTTTAATCTCCTTTATCTATCTGGAAAATTGTTGCACCCACTACCCTTCACAGGCACCCCTACGCCTCCTTTTTGGCAAACCCAGATGTATTCTTTGGCTAGGAAGGACCTTCTTACTCTTTGGAAAGGTAGCTTTGCATTGTGATTCATGAAAGCTGGGAAGGGATGACCCAAAGAGGAGAAGTAGATAGGGCAGCAGGAGCCATCATTTAGTGGTGGTCAGGCAGCAACTTGGTGATGTTAGCACATCTTGTGTGCACATCTGTTGATAATGCAAAGGTCATTGTGGCACTCTCCCGAAGTTGTTGCTGCCCTTTGAGAGTCCTGGTCTCCACCAGAGGTTACCCAAGCAACAATCATTTCCCTCTTCCGGGGATAGGACAGGTGGCTCTCGGCCACTTTATCTTATCTCCCCCGACTGATCCTAACAGCATCTTGTGCATATTGCTGAACTCACATTGCTTGTGGCTCTGAAGGATGTTTTGCAACTGTGCCATTGGACAGGTTAACAAATAGTTATTTACGAAAAATTTTAACTAGGCTCAGAGGTAAACCTGTCATAATATCACCCTAGACATTAAGTTGCTTCCTGAAGGGACCCTCACCCTTTGCTCTGAAGTCACTATCTGTCACCACTGAAGAAAAGACAGACTTTGGTCTTCAAACCTATTACCTATGTGCCTTTACCTCGTAAATCAGTTTTGAGAGGTATCTTTTTTTGATCCATACCTCTCAAATGTCTCTGATTTCAGAGAATGTCCCAGATTTTGCCTCATATTTTGACCAGTCCCTCCTACATTTTTTGATTTTTCTGGCTTATCACTGAGGATTACAGTCAGTCAATAATGCCACTCCTTACAGTTTCATATTGAAAAATTACATATTGATGTAAAATCTGTTGCTACAGATCCCCCACCATGCCCCATGATTCCCACTCCTCTTTTCTTGATGTACTGGAAAATATTAGGGTTCAACCAAACACCCTAATAATGGATGATTTCAACTACCCCACCATTAACTGGGAAAATTACTTGTGTACCAACTCCTTCACACAACGCTTTCTGGAATTCATAACCTCCAGTGCCCTGGATCAACTTATCCACACCCCCACCAGGGGCAACAATATCCTAGACCTAGTCATTACCAACATGAGTGACCGGTGTTCCACACCTGAAGTCAACTCCTTGTTGGTCCGATCCGACCATAAGCTAATCACCCTTGATATCCACATCCCGCCCCCACCCCCCCCCCATTAAGGAAACCACAGTAAAAAATTTCTCCAAAGCCAACTTCATGCTTCTTAAGGCAGAAGTGGTGAACTTCATGACACCTATGCAGATGGACAATACCGTTATGACTGCTGAATCCTACACAAATGCACTCTATAAGCACTTACATGAGTGCATGGATCATGCTATCCCAAAAAGAACCAAGATGTTATCCTCCAAAATAAGTAAGCCAATCTGGTGGTCCCCTTCCATAAACAAACTGGACAACAGAAGGAAGAAATTGTTGCAAAAGAGAGTAAAATCCCATGAGTGGAGGAGCTCCCTGGTCAGCCTCAGTAAGAAGCTGAGATCCCTTATAAGATCCTCCAAAGCTAGCTACGAAAACAAAATCGCAACTGATTCTAAGGACAACCACAAAGCATTCTATAGCTATGTCAAGAATCTCAATGGCAACACCCAGATCTGCTCTGAGTTACAGCACAACAGCATGAAAATTACAGAACCAACTGATATTGCCAACATCCTGGCACATAGGTTCAGTGCTAACTTTAATCCCCCCTCACCCCCTAAAGGACCCATATCTATACAGGAAGAATGCAGAGTCCCTGTAATCACAACTACGCAGGTAAGAGCTACACTCTCCAAAGCCAAAAACACAGCATCCATGGGACCGAACAACATCCCAGGCTACATTTTACACGAATTTCAGAACGAACTGGCTCCCCACCTAAGCACCATGTTCAACCATAGCCTCACATCAGGCTTTGTGCCCACTGAATGGCATAAAGCAACAGTTATCCCACTCCACAAAGGGGGAGCCACCACTGATCCCAGGAACTATCGCCCTATTAGCCTGACGAGCCTGGTCTGCAAGGCCATGGAACTCATAAACAAAGACATTGGTAACCTCCAAACTCTGGATCCCACCCAGTTCGGGTTTGTAAAAGGCAGATCATGCCTCCTGAACCTGATTGACTTCTTTGAGGCAGTCACCAAAGCTGTAGATGAGGGTAAGGTGGTTCACACAGCCTATCTTGACCTCGCCAAGGCTTTCGACACCATCCCCCATTCTGGAATTATAGCTAAACTCACTAGACTAAGTATAAATCCCTACGTCACAAGATGGGTTGCCAACTGGCTCACTGACAGAACCCAGACTGTAAAAGTTGCACACACCAAATCTGACCTCAAACCAGTGACAAGTGGAGTACCACAGGGTTCAGTCCTGGGACCTCTCCTGTTTGGCATTTACTTCTCTGAAGTACATGCTAACACAGAAGGCCTCTGGCTAACGAAGTTCGCAGAGGACTGCTAACTAGGAGCCACAGTTGAGTCCCCAAATGATGTGGAAATCCTACAGAAGGGCCTCGCTGAGTGAGATGCCTGGTGTCAGAGCCATGGCCTCATGCTCACTGCCAAAAAGTGCATTGTCATCCCCTTTGGTAAAAACTCTGCACCCATGAACTACTAGATAGCAGTCTACTTAACACTGAATGTATGATGAGACCTTGGGACCCAGGTGGACAGTAGTCTGTCCTTTGATAGTCACATCGCCACAGTAGTCAGGAAGTCCTTCTACGTGGCACACCTCATCATAAAAGGGTTCTCATCCAGGAAAAAAGAGGTCATTGTTCCCCTCTACTCGACACGCATTAGACCCATTATAGAGT
The DNA here is from genome assembly GCF_019279795.1 of Protopterus annectens. Taxonomy (NCBI): domain Eukaryota; kingdom Metazoa; phylum Chordata; order Ceratodontiformes; family Protopteridae; genus Protopterus; species Protopterus annectens. The sequence goes on from NC_056739.1 coordinate 103,615,498, forward strand.
ACAACGCTCATTTTTGAATGTACCTCACAAGACATCTGCAGCAGCTGGAAAGTCAACAGAAGTACCTCACAAAGAGGATTACTTGCCTCAAATAGATGCCCTACACTGACCGTCACAAACTCCAGCTTTACTCCGTAGCATATCGCCTACTCCGAGGTGATCTCTGCCTAACATATAAAGCTATGTCAAACCCAGAGCTGTTGGACATGCTACACCTAAAGAAATCCCGATCCCTCCGAGCTACATGCTCTAGGGACCTAAACCTTGTCACCACAATAAACCGGACATGCTGGATGGATAGATTCCTGTCCCAGAGACTTCCCATACTCTGGAACAGGCTACCCATCTATGCCAAGCAAAGTTTTTCATTAGCACTCTTCAAGAAAAATCTTGATGAGTGGATAGGAAATACACCCCGGGGATCACTTCTGTGTCTTGCACAGGAAAATAACTTTCTTGGGTGGCGTAAGCCAAGGAACCTTGTTGGCTAGGCTTACGTAGGCCCTCGGGCTGATAGCCTAGTACCTACCTATGAACCGTACCTCTGAACTATCCAGATTTTGCCTCATATTTTTGGTCTGTTCCTCATATAATATGGTGTTTTCTGGCAAACCAGTGACGCCAGAAATAATGACAAACAATTGAGTTTCAGACTTCATATCCTTCAGAAAATGCGTGTTAATTAGCATGGTATTTTAGTTTAATTAATTGATCTGATTGTAGTGGATGTCTTTGTAAATACTTTAGTTGTTTTGTTGAATGTTATAATCATATCTATTTTTAATTACTTGTATAAAATTGTTATGATATTTCTCTTGTATGTTAAAACAATAAACCTGTTTTGAAAAAAAAAAGAAAATGCGTGTTAACATAAATCCCGTTATTCTATCAACTTTCTGAGTTTATAGGAGCAATATTTAAAATCTGTCCCTATTTTGGGCCTCCCTCATTATTTTAGGCTTTGTCAAGATTTCTTGCGCTATGAGGCTGAGAGAGAGGTACTGTGCCATTAACATTTTAAGTGAATTACAGTCACATTTAAAAATTGTCCCTGATTTTAGGCCTTTGTCTGACAACTATTTTGTCTTTGTCCAATTTTTTTTTTAAACAAGAAACATCAAATTCTTGAGCAAATAGGTTTACCAAGAAAAGTTCCCGCTCATAAGTTCAATAACTTATAGTTCCCTTTCCCATAATAAAATGATACTTGCGGCTCAAAAGTTCCAACAAACTTCTGTATTTGCACCTTGCAATTTTCCAGCGAAGAATCTCTTCAAATAACTGAACAAAAAACAAAATGCACCGTAAATTTTCTACACTATTCATTTACTTTCAGGGTGTTGTTTCCACAGCTGCACAGTACTGACTTTGGCTACATAATACTTCTCATTTTCCCAGCTATAGTGGGGGCTGGGATCCCAGTTAGACACAGTGCAAACAGTAAGGTTCCAGCCAGCCACCTGATGGACTCTTCCAGTATTTTGTTTCCGGTACTGACGGAGTTAACTGGGTATCACTACTAAAAATAAAGAGCAGAAGCACATATCCACTGATGGCCACACGCAGCTCGTCTGAGACCTTCGTGATAGTAGAAAGAACAGGGATGTCGGTGAACAACCGACTGCAACTAGGATGGGGCACCCGGGGCCGCAGGTGCCGTACTTTCCCGGGGGACTCGAATAGTAAGTGAGAAGAACGTTCCCGTTGGAAGGCTACAGTCAGCACCAGACAAGGACTGTGAAAGTGGCAGGAAACAGTACACACCGGCACCGCCTCAGTAAATCACGGGGCGGGTGGGCCTGGAGCCGGGTTTGGAAGGCGCGTCCGATTGTGGCACTGCGGTGCCATTCTGAGCGCTTGCTTACCCGCCCAAGTACTGCAGAGAGAAAAGCTCTGCTGCCAAGATCGGAGACATAGGAAAAGAAGAAGCAACCTAACCATGTGTACCCTGCTTTTTTGCTGGAAAACCTAGCACTCATTTCTCGTGGACACCCATAAAAATTGTCAGAGCGCTGGAACGGGGGGCTTTAAGTTGTATGCCCGCCGATGCCATGAAATATCTGACTGCAACACCACTGTTTGAACGTTTGGATTAATTTTGTGGTTAACCTTTTAAGTTCTGTTGGATATAGTGAAAGGCTCTGTGGCATTGGACTCTATCAGAAACGGGATGAAGGAAGGAGGTTCGAACCTTCGTCCCAAAGTATGAATGAGCTTTAATTGAGGTAACTAAGTACATTACATGGGAGAAAAAATGCTGACCGCATTAAATGGCAACAGATGAAATGCAGGCACTGTACATCAGTCATGGTGTTTGGTCACACTTACGAGTGGTGCCTTCTAACAGGCAAACTTCATCATAGTAAGGTGCAGTTAGTAGGAAACAAGGGCTATAAATAAGTAAGCCAGTTCAGAACAAGATCCCAGTTATGTAGCTTAACTCTACAGTACCAGTAGAGCGGTGAGGCGACGTGCTGTAAAATCTGGACTTTGTGTTTTTAACTCGTAAACAGGAGGAGAGCTGTGAAACTTAGCTTCGACCGTCTTCAATTTGTTGCATACATATAAAGCAGCTCTGCTCCAGTATAACAAGTGCGAGGACCCTGCCAACACTGGGCACCATACTAGGGGAGCACCTGATTCTGTTCCATTAACTGGTTGAAAAGTAGTACACAGACGAGGGGAGAAAGGGCCAAAATGACATGTTATTAATGAGCCCTTTAATTTGCAAGCTGGCAGAATGGTGCAGGCCTTGACTTCTTTTCTGTTATCCTGCCAGGGGGTCATGGTAGCTTGCTCTCACTACAGAGTTCCTCTTTAACTGCTCTCAGTTCTGACTAATTTTGGAACAAGCACACAGTACTATATTTCCTTTGCAGCAACGATTCCTTCTAGAGAATGCTGGCTAGCTGGAAAGTGCTGCAGGCTGGTACAGGAGCTTTTGTTTGCTGCCTTCTCATCATCTGGATTGTATATACCCACCTGACTGGAGAAGGTAAAAGATCACTTGGAGCTGTTGCAATTGGGCCATATTGGAATGTGTAATATATATTGCAATATATATTTGATCTGCAGTTTATTTTATGTGCATGTTTAAAAAGCAAGGCAAGCAGGTGTGTGCGTGTGTTGGGGGAGGGGAATGAGTTAAATATTGGGTTTGAAACCCTCTGCAGCTGTCTGCTGAGGTATATTATTGGTCCTTATCAAACCATTAACCTCACCAATTAATACATTGTATAAAGAAGCTGGTGTCTTTCCTTTAACTAGCTTCCCAAGCGTCCCATCAGTAGTTTTGCCATAAATCAAACGAATGGTAGTTCCCCCACAATAACCTTATACTTTCCACGGTTGCTTTAAAAATGACTGAAATTGACTTTCCGGAAGTTTGTCTGGGCTTGCCTTCTGGTAAAACTCATTAAGATATTTTGGTTTTACTTTTTGTATTATTATAGTAAAACAACCTATTTATAATCAGGATTGGAATATTTTAATATGTGACGTAGTACTCAGTTTCTCTGATATTCTGTTTTGATGTTAGGCTTTTTACAGATTTTATACATGAAGGAAACATACTGCAATGATGCAAATTTCTGTATTTTTTAGAAGCAAGGAATGATACATTTATGTCTGTGTTTCTATATATTTATGTGTATGTTTAATATTAATAACCCCATATGTATAGCTACATATTTTATTCATATATGTATATATAATGTATGTATTTACGTTATCACACAATGCCTGTAGGGAAAGGCAATCCTGAACAGAAAGAAGATGAGGGAAGTTTGGGGTTACAGGCATTTGTCCTAGTATGTAGATTATCAGAAATATGCTTAGGTTATTAGTTTTATTTTATAATTGATTATTAATATAAATTACATAGCTTACAAAAGACAAAATCTGCATGCAGAACATTCACTTAAATGGCAGCATGAACTTTTAGTATCATTTTTATCCTATCACTGTATAATACTATTTGAGCATTCTTTTGTGCTGATAATGTCGCATCATCTCTTGTATTACAAGCTTGTGTCCTACAAATATAATTTTATCCTCAGTGTTACTATCTTTTTCTGTGTTTCAACAAATCTTATTGTTAACATTAGTGACCTTTTTTCATACAGTTTTCTCTAATATCAGTATTATTTTATGCCAGACATTGAGTTTTATTGTTTGTATCATTACAAATATTTTTACTGTGGGCATTGAATTATTCCAACAACAACTCCCATATAGTATGGATTCGCAATAGTGACAGCAGTTACTGACCGATTTAACAAGCCTGGTTTGCCTTTTTCCACCTGCTGTCAGTATGTTTAACTATCAGCCTACAGAGGCAGTAAATCCTTCCTTAATCTTGCTGGTGGAATTCCTTCTAGTGCACATAGGCATTACATCAGTGCCTTGTTGCTGTGTTTGGTTACCTTTAAGAAATCAGACTGGGTTCATGCTTTTTATTTTTGATAACTGGGTTGTCCCTTTTCCACAGGGTAGATTACAGTACCACACCATCCATTCATTAGTATCTCAAGAGCGGCACTTTACTGCTGCTTCTGCAGAAAACCAATTGCTGCATGGCACCGCCTTCCTGAATGCCAGTTTTTCTTCTGTTCTTGCCCCAGGATGCTCATTCTGTGGCAGGTTTTGGTGCTGTCGGCACTGACTTACTTCATAACCATGGGTCATCACAGCATTTCGCAGATCACAGCTGGCACCTGTCAGTGCACTGCTCAATGGACATGCAGCTTTGTACAAAGCAAATTAGCTAGCATCTAGGTACTGTCTTTGTAATTCATGTACCTCAGAGGTCCACTGACTGGGAAATAATGTCTGGCATGGAATAGTGTTTAGTCATTTGCACCCACTGGGCTCTTAAGCATAAATCCATTTGTCATCTAATCAGAAATGTCCATCAGTGTTGATTCATATGTGAACTTTGTTACCTGACCAGAGATGTTCGTCAGATTTTACTTTTATATGTGTGCCAGTTCTGTAGAAATTTATTATTGGGCCTATTTTTCTGAGAAACAAAACCAGTATTTGAATTGCTAGCAGCGTTATTAAATGATTAACCTTCGACTCTAGTATAGCTTGTATTAAGCTGCTGCAGTAGCAAAGTAAGACACAAAGAAATGTTAGCATCATCTGTAGTAACATTATCTGGTTTTAGATTAATATTTAACATTAAAACAATGTTACCTTTGTCCCCGTCCTTCGTTTTTAGTAATGGGGCTCTGAGGACAAGCCCCCTTGTGGCCCCGTATGTAAAAGTGCAAAAGCAGTATCGTGGATGTGACAATTTTGAAGTCAGAGAATAGACATGTAACCGTATGTGTAATTTCTGTTGCCCCTGATAGCCTGACAGTACCAGTCATATCCCAGTATGCTTAGCTGCTCTAATTTATGTGGAAATTAGTTTAAATCCCAAGGGCTGCCCATGGAATGAGGACTGACTTGCAAGGATTTCTGTCTTCATAAGACTGTTTTTCCATACTTACTAGTGAAACTTTAGAGGCGTTATTGCCAGACAGTATCAAAGTCTGAATCAAAAAGGGCTATTTCTGAAACTTCATGTGCAAAGGCTTGTGTCTATGTGGGTTATAAAAGGTCTTGTTTGAAATGAAAAGTACAGGTATCTAGCTGGAGAGGTAACATCTGGTTTCTTCACATGTACATTTTTTGTTGGGCTCTAGTGCCAGTTCACAAACTAATTTTTGACAACTTTCACAGATGCGCGCGCACACACACACGCACGCACACACACACACACACTGTCTTCTACTCACATTGTCACACTCACTCAAACACCCACACATCCACATGCTCAGTGTCTCACATACACAATGTGACACATACTCATAAATCAGGATAGACACATACATTTTCAGGCAAATATTGTCTTTCAAAGACATAGACTGTGGCATGTTCATGCATATACATCCTCAGATACACACATAACACCAGCTCGCTCACTCACTCGCAGAAATATACACATCCACTGAGGGAAGCGTAACCACTGTCAACATACTGACAAGGCCACAGCTCAGAGGAGTATTACAGTTGTCTGAAGAACTGAGTAATCCAGGGAGAACCTTGACTGACTGGTCTGACACCTGAGATTGGGCAAAGGGATGCCCTTCACTTAGGGAATGATCCACTATGATTCTTATGCAGAAACATGCTGCAGATGAGGCTCACTAGAGAAGCTTAATCCACAGAAGGGTTAATGTAATCTACTTGTTAAGATTCTGGGGGCTTTGAGGAAAGGGATGAGGAGGCAGGATTGGAATTAGAATTTATGGAATGTCATCATGCATCTGCACTCTGTAAAGAATTTTCTCCCCCTCTTGGAACTGCTTTGTGGTCAAGGCAGGTCCGGAGTGTGGAGTAAAAGGATAGGACGAAAACAAAGGAAAGACTTGTGATGTAAGGGAATGTTAGAGAGTGATACCGTGCTACTTGTAGAGGGAATGTTAGAGAGTGATACCGTGTTACTTGTAGAGGGAATGTTAGAGAGTGATACCGTGTTACTTGTAGAGAGAATGTTAGAGAGTGATACCGTGTTACTTGTAGAGGGAATGTTAGAGAGTGATACCGTGTTACTTGTAGAGGGAATGTTAGAGAGTGATACCGTGTTACTTGTAGAGGGAATGTTAGAGAGTGATACCGTGTTACTTGTAGAGGGAATGTTAGAGAGTGATACCGTGTTACTTGTAGAGGGAATGTTAGAGAGTGATACCGTGTTACTTGTAGAGGGAATGTTAGAGAGTGATACCGTGTTACTTGTAGAGGGAATGTTAGAGAGTGATACCGTGTTACTTGTAGAGGGAATGTTAGAGAGTGATACCGTGTTACTTGTAGAGGGAATGTTAGAGAGTGATACCGTGTTACTTGTAGAGGGAATGTTAGAGAGTGATACCGTGTTACTTGTAGAGGGAATGTTAGAGAGTGATACCGTGTTACTTGTAGAAGGAATGTTAGAGAGTGATACCGTGTTACTTGTAGAGGGAATGTTAGAGAGTGATACCGTTTTACTTGTAGAGGGAATGTTAGAGAATGATACCGTGTTACTTGTAGAGGGAATGTTAGAGTGATACCGTGTTACTTGTAGAGGGAGAGCAAGACGGCAAGAAGAAGAGAGAGTAGGAGAAGGAAGGTGAGAGGTTGAGGGGAGCAGTAGCAGAAAAGGGAAAAGGAAGGACAGTGGGCGGGGGAGGAGGATAAGACGTATCATATGTTCCAAAAGAGGTGAAAAGGGGTAAATTAAAGAGAGAGAGAGGAGGGTTGGACAACCAGTAAGAGAGAAAATGAGAGAGGGACAGAAGTAAATGATGAAAAACTGAATAATTCACAGAAGAAATAAAATGGCAGTATTATCATATAAAATATAAAATTACAAAAATGTCTGACGAGCTTGAGTAAATTTCAGTTTGCTCACATGTATAAAGAACAGCAGATGTTTTGTAGCTTAAGTTAGTATACAAAACACTTTTTTTATTGCTTACTACAGTTAAACATTTCTTGAGTGAGAAGTCTAGGTACTTTTATACAATGTATTTCTATTGATGAAATGTAGGGAAAAGTTACATTTTAAATATAGACAGGATTTAAGAAGTTTGTTGATGGTAGCAGCAAAAATAAGCTTAAAGTTAATTATCTTAGTACAAAGGCAAAAGAAAACTTAAGCCAGAATTGGCTTTGGCATCTCATTCTTTTTTTTCTCACCAAAGCTGTAATCTGATTTATAGGAAGTGAACCTTTGGATCCCTTCTCTGTGGTCATGGTGGGCTCAGTCCTGTTATTTTCATACTGCTGCTAGAAGACTCTGCCCTCTACTGTAGACCATTACTCACAATCAGCATGAAGTCTACACTGAATTATCTAAAAGCATGTCCAAGTAAATGCACATGTGCTTCTTTTTGTTAGTACCGGTGTTGTGATATGGTGTTTCCCTTTTTCATGTTCAGTAACCAGAGCACTGGGCATTGTACTGAGGGAGTGTTTCTGACCCTGACACCATTTATGACACTCAGATGTAATGTGGTCCTATCTCGCCACATTCTTAACTGACGGGTTCGGAGCCGAGAAACGGCTCCGACTCGGCCGCTGTTTACTAGCTCAAAGTCTCTGATTGGCTGGGCTAGCCCTAGTATCCCAAGATGCACCACGCCCAAACCCCCAGATCTCATTTGCCGGTTGTAGTGTACATACGTGGTCTCGAGCTTGGTTGTGGCTAAGTACCGTATTTAAACATTTCTTTAGCTTATTTTTCTAAACTTTCTGTCAAAAGCTGTTCTTACAGCTACGTTGAGTGTATCCTGTGTTTTGCGACTAGTTCAGTTAATTTTTTTAGTTTTTGTGGATTCCTTGTGTTTGGCGGGCTAGGCCCGTTTAATTTAGAGGGCCTTAGCCTCTCCAGTGTCTGTTACGTCTGTAGGGGAGTTTAAGTTAGAGCCCCTTTCTTCAACTAGCTTAGTTTAAGTTTTTTTGTGGCATCCTTGTGTTTGACGGGCTAGGCCCATTTAAGTTAGAGGGCCTTAGCCCTCTCCTGTGTCTGTTAACTCTGTTGGGACTTGAGTCCCTTCCTTAGCTTGTGTGTGGTTTATTGTGAATTACCATGTCAGGCAAAGATCATAAGGAGCATAAGCCTTGTAGTTTTAAAAAGTGTGCCAAATGTTCTTATAAGATGTCTTTAACAGATGGCCATGCCATCTGTGTGTATTGTTTGAGCGCCATTCATTTGCAAGAATCTTGTAGTGTTTGTCACTCCTTTAGTTCTAGAGTCTTGCAAGAGAGGAAAAATAAATTGATTCTCAGGGACCTTGTCAAACCTGCCTTTGAAGAAGCTTTGGAGTCTGCCTCCCCTAGTGGGAAATCTAAATCTAAACCAATAAAGATATATCCGGCTCCGTCTAGTTCCTCGGAGCCATCGGAGAAGATATTGAAGACAGCTCCACCTTACTCGGCTCCATTGGCTTTGAAGCCTAGGGAAGGAATTCCTGTGTCTGAGTCGGCTTCCTCGGCTCCATTGTTATCGGTGCCGCAGGAGGTTTCTGTGACACTGGAGCCAGATTCAGCTCCGATTCTCTTGGAGCCGATTCGGAGCCCTTCTGCTAGCCTAAACCTGGATTCTCTGGGCAAGATATCTCGGCCACCTTCTGTGTCCTCCAAGTCTTCCAGGTTATCGTATTCAGATGTGGATAGAGTGGTATAGAGGCTCCTTCAGGCGCCGGTGTTAGCCAGGTTATTTTCCGCTCCAGCCCAGTCTGCTCCGGAGCCTCCCCTCTTGTCTGTTCCGATTATTCCTCCTCCGGGCACCTCTATGTCGTCGGAGCCGAGGTGTTCTGCGTCGAGTGAGGTCCTGGGGTTGGCGCCGATACCCCCGTGAGGCCTTTCGGCTCTGACCTCGGCTCCAACCTTTTCGACTCCATCTTCTGGTTATGGCACCCGGGTTTCCTCGGTCGGACCCGAGGGGGCTACATCGGGGCTTCATCCCTCGGCTCCAAGTCTCCCTCTTGGTGCCTCGGCTAAGGGAACCCTGACTCCGATTGTGGTTTTGGAGATGGGTCGGTCCTCTGATTCCGGTGGACCCGCATTCAAGGCCATGAGGAGCGCACTGGCCAAGTCTTCAGTGACTTCACTCGAATCAGCTACTGCTTCGTTTGACACTGGGGCTGGAGCCCCTGACACCAGCGGGGCTCGAAGGCCCGAGGATACTTCCATACATGGCCCCCAGCTTTCTGAGGGTCCTTCAGATTCGTCGCCTGAGGAGCCTCCCAGAAAGAAGTCGTGCAAGAGGAAGCACGTTGACTCCCCGAATGAGTCCATCACTTCTGATACCGACCTCGATGACGCAGAGGGGTCCCCCAAGTTGTCCTCCAATGATGTCTCATTCTCCGATATTCTGGAGATTTTAAGGCAGAGAGGCGACTGGCCTTCCAGATCCCCATCTGAGGAAGAGTCGGTCCTCCTCAAAGCCTTCAGAGCCCGACCTTCCGCCTCCTGGGTGTCTCCGCCCTTCAAATTGTTAGACCTTATTTGTCGAAGGGTTTGGGAACACCCTGACTCAGTGGAAACGGTGCCCAGCTGCCCAAACAAGTTTCTGTCTGCACCCCCGGAGAAAGAGTTCCTAACTAAAGGAGTTCCTGTAGATGCCATGGCGGTGGCGTCTGCCACTCAGCAAGAAGTTGCAGAAGCTTCTGCTTCCGTTGATCCTCTTAACAAGGCGTCCAGGAGTATGGATCGGTATGGGAAGTGTACCCTGTCTTCATTGACCTTTACTTTGCGGTCGTTGAACTATCTTTGACACTTTACTAGGCTCCAAAGAGATCTCCTTAAGGAATTGGGAGATACCCTTTCGGGTAACTTGCCTGAGGCGGTGAATCAGACTGTCAACGCCCAGTTGTCTACCCTTTCCTCTATTGTCAATTCATCCATGAGGCTCATATCCTATGCAGCCGAAGGAGCGGGTAGGGCAGCTAGCTCAGGCATAGCCCTCAGGAGGCAAGCCTGGATGCGCCTGTGTCACTTCGCAGAAGCCTTCATGTCTTCCTTCACTGACGCACCCTTCGATGGGTCCTCCCTCTTTGGACCCAAAGTGAAAGACGCTCACATCTTTGTCTGCCGTAGGGGCCTGTTTCTTGCCTCCCTCTAGGCCTTATCCCAAGGCACGGAGGGGAGGCAAAATGTGGTTTTAGAAGTCTCAGAAGTCTTTCCCTGTTGAGCATGGTGACCCCCCCCTCCAGGGGCAGAGGAGGGGGGAATTACTCTGGAGGGCGCTGCCCTAGAGGAGGAGGAGGCCCCCGCAACTCAGGAGACCGTGAATCATTTCGTGGAGCCTCCTACCAACGTCCCTGAGGGACTGCCCGACTGTGCTACTCCGGAGCCAGTCGGGGGCCGTTTTTCGAGGCATCCTCTAGCCTGGGAAAGTATCACTCGGGATCAATGGGTGCTCTGAATAATTACTGGAGGTTACATCATTCCCTTTCTTACACCCCCTCCCCTATCCAGAAAAATCCCAGACGTTCCACCCAGTCAAAGAGATCAAGCAGCGCTAGAGGTTTCAAAGCTGCTGGAAAAAGGAGTCATCCAACCAGTCCCCTCAGACCAGATCGGATCAGGAACTTACTCAAGATTATTTTTGGTGCCAAAAAGGACAGGGGACCTGAGGCCCATTCTGGACCTCAGCCGTTTAAACCGATTTGTAGTGAAGTCCAAGTTCCGAATGGTCACTCTTCAGTCCATTTTCCCTTTATTGGAAAAAGAAGTATGGATGTGCTCCATAGATCTCAAGGATGCTTATTACCACATCAAGATAAACAAGGTATCCAGGAGTCATCCACGCTTCCGGCTGGGAGCCAGTCACTACCAGTTTCGTGCTCTGCCTTTTGGTCTCACCACAGCCCCCAGGGTGTTTACTAAATGCTTAGCAGTGGTGACAGCCCACTTGAGACGTCAAGGATTCCAGGTTTTTCCTTATCTGGACGACTGGCTTCTCACCACCCCCTCCAGGCATTTACTCGTTCAAGCCACGAAGGCTACCACACATTGGGCCAATACCTAGGAATTAACTTCAACTGGGAAAAATCTGTGTTGCGGCCATCACAGCATGTTGCATTTATCAGCGCAGAGCTAGACTCCGTCCAAATGAGAGCCTTTCTTCCAACAGAAAGAATCAAAGTGCTACAGGCTCAGGTGTTAGCCATACTGCCCCTCAAGAAAGTCCAAGTCAGACTTGCTCTTCAACTACTAGGGTCCATGGCGGCTACCATCATGCTAGTACTGCTAGCCAGGCTGCATATGCGGATCCTCCAGTGGCTGGTCTCGGTCCAGTGGTCCTTTCAGGAGTTTCCTCTGTCTTATCCCATTCTCATCACGGAACAATGCCGACAAGACCTACGTTGATGGCTTCAGTCATCCAATCTAGACATAGGGAGACCACTGACCCCCCCCCTGTCTCCTACCGCCATGGTGACCATAGACGCTTCCCAGATAGGTTGGGGTGGCCATTATCTGGGCAGAACGGTCCAAGGCACATGGCAAGATCACAAGGTACACTTGCACATCAATGTCCTGGAAATGAGAGCAGTGCTTCTAGCGTTGCAAGCACTTCAGAGCTCTCTTCCCAAGGGGACGATTGCTGTTCTTTCCGACAGCATGTCAGTCGTCTGGTACCTAAACAAGCAGGGTGGAACCATGTCCTATCCCCTTTGCAGAGAGGCCATGAGAGTGTGGAACTGGGTGGTGTCTTCCCAACGCTTTCTAGTGGCAACGCACATTTCAGGGAAGTCCAATGTGATAGTAGACAGGCTAAGCAGAGCTATTCTGATGCTTCACGAGTGGTCCTTGAACAACCGAGTTGCAACTCAGATCTTCTCCAGGTGGGGTCAACCTTGCTGCAATCTGTTTGCCAGCACCCTCAATGCCAAGTGCAGCAGGTTCTTCACTCTGATCCCCCCCCCCTGGGGGAGTCACCCAGGGACACCCTAGCCCACTATTGGCCCCCAGGTCTTCTCTATGCCTTCCCTCCGTTCCCTCTATTATCAAGAGTGATTCAGGAGGCAGCTTCCTTGGGAAGCAAGATGATTCTTATCGCACCATACTGACCTTGTCAAATTTGGTTCCCCTTTCTTCAGAAGTATACAGTGGACGGCCCTTGGACTCTGGAACCAGTACCAGACCTATTGACTCATCAGTCGGATCAGTTCCGTCCATCCCTACGAACCCTCAGGTTGACAGCGTGGCTGCTCCACTTCCATCCTTAGTTAGACTACATTCCTTTTCACCTGAGGTGTTGCATATTCTGTCGTCCTCCCACAAGTAGTCTACCAGAAAACTATATTCTAGCAAATGGAAAAGATTTGCTATCTGGGCTGAAGCACACAATCTAGATCCCTTCACAGCCCCCTTGTTGGTGGTTTTGGCTATGCTCTTCAAACAGGGTTCCGCTACCTCCACTATTAAGGTACAGCTGGCGGCCATTTCTAACTTTCACGTCTCGCATGAGCCTTCCCTTATGGGCCATAAACTTTGTAAAGCCTTCCTGAAAGGAGCCTGGTTACTCCATCCGCCATTGTCACAACCAGTTTCACCATGGGATTTAAGCTTGGTGCTTCAAACCTTAACTTCTACCCCCTTTGAACTGGCTGACACTTGTGGATTAAAATATTTGTCTTGGAAGACAGCCTTTCTGGTCGCCATTACTTCAGCCAAGAAGGTATCAGAGCTTCAGGCCCTTTCCATAAAGCCCCCGTATTTGGTCTTCCATAAGGATAGGGTTTCCTTGAGACTCAACCCCCTCCTTCCTTCCTAAGGTATCTTCTACCTTTTGTCTTCACCAATCCATTGAGTTACCAGTTTTCTTTCCAAACTTTTCAAATGAAGCGGAATTCAAATTTCACCTGTTGGATGTTTATAGATAACTAAGGTTTTATTTGCACAGGACACAACCCCACAGGAAATCGGATCAATTGTTTGTGTTCTTCTCAGAGAACAAGAATGGTAGCCCTGTGACTAAAGGTACTATTGCTAAATGGATTAAGGACTGTATCTCCTTTATTTATGCATCAGCAGGCAGAGATTTACCTTTCCCAGTTAAGCCTCATTCTGCCAGGGCCATGGCTGCATCAGTAGCTTATCATGCTAGGCTCTCCTTGGATGACATCTGTGCTGCGGCCACCTGGTCCTCTCCGCACACCTTTGTTTCTCATTACAAGCTTGATTTGGTGTCTAGAGACTGGGCTTCCTTTGGTTCCACGGTGCTCAGGAGTATTGTCAGTGAGCCTCCCAGAATGTAGGTGCTAGGGACGCTGTCCCGTCAGTTAAGAATGTGGCGAGATAGGACCACATTATCAATTAGTTATGTACTCACCATAACGTCAGGTGTATGTGGTCCATCTCGCCTGCATTCTTACGTACCCGCCCACCGTCCAATCGGCTCCAAACCCGTCAGTTAAGAATGTAGGCGAGATGGACCACATACATCTGACGTTATGGTGATTACATAACTAACTGTTTCTCCCTAAGTGGATCTCCTGTCCTCTTCGGCTGTGTCTGCCAGGTCATGATGTCCGTTTGTAATTTTAATAACATATGCAGTACTGGGATAACACTTGTTCATCAGTGGAAGTGTTGTTGAAATTTTGCACAAGTGGTTCTGTTGCATAAAACATTTGTGTTCGTGAAAGTGTTCATTGCAGACTAAGTAAGGATATTTGTACAGCTTCTGAAGCAAGAGAAGTGAAATTGTGTTGATGTGTGAACACATCAGTTATAGCTGTAAATGGTGAGTTACAAAAATATTAAGATGTCCTGATGTTATTAATTTTATTGCACTTGCATAAGGAGAACCCATGCAATAAGTAACACAAGGTATCTGACCTGCACGTAGTTGCAGGGAATAAACATGTTACACGGTACTGCTTGCTTTCTGCATTTCTCATGTCACATTCACAAAGTAAAACATAAGAAAAGAGCTTGAGTGCAGCCCTCTGTCCTTTTTTATACCCACCCACTTTAATCACAGTGTCACTCTTCTATTACTAAACTCCCTTGATGGCTTTAATCTATACTTATAAAGTAATTTTGTTGTGTGCTTCTGAATTTTTTTCTCAGGCTGCTGACCCTCCATCCTAACTAAGTACCCCTCAATTCTTTTGCTTCTGCTCAGTTTTGAAGACTTGTAGACGGTGTGTTTTATTGATTATGTCATATAATATAAGATTGCAGCACTATCAAAAAAGCACATAACGTGACCCATAGTTACAGGCCACATGATGCTTTCAGCAGTGCTGATGTCTGTGTTTTGTTTAACCGGTTGTCATACAATGTCTATAGAAGCTTCAGGAGCTGGGGATTAATTGAACTCTTATCAGTTGATGACAGACAAGCCTTGGAGTTAACAGGACAGGCAGTAATTCTAATATGGGAGGGATTCAGTCTTTCTCTGTCCTTGCTTTGCTTAGTGGATATAACTTTTTCTTAGTTACGCAAGCACCTGCACTTGCCATAAAACCTGGGCCTACATTTTTTCCCCATTTCTTCTCTCTCCTGAAAGCTTTCATTTGGATCCTGACAACTCCAGGTCACTTTGGCAGTTTTCAGTGTAGAAAGTCCCTGTCCCCCGCTGGCTGTTTTTAAGGTGGTGTATATGTCCGCAGACAGCAGCCTTCATTGCCTTTCATTCCTGTCCTTTTTTGCTGTTGTTGCATTTTCTTTTTTACAGATACCGTCCCTTAGGTTAAGACATTGCACCCTTCAGGGTAGCACCTGTTTGGCTTATTTTGCGTACTTTTGGAACTTCCTCCTTTTGATTTGCTTTTGTTTTTTGTTTGTTGAGGGTTTTATTTTGCAGAATTGTCTTGTTGCTGTTTCACCTGTTTTAAATTTGTGTTTGTTGTCTTTTTGGCATTCTTTTAGATTTTCTTCTTGATTTGTTCTTTTATTTGGCATTTCTTGTTTCTGCGTTTTTCTCTTATTGTGCTAGATCACTAGTGAGTCTATTTAATTTAGTGATTGCTTGGACCATTTTTGTTTAATCTTGTTTGTATTATATCGTCCACAAGTTCAGCTGTTCCAAGGGTTTGCCAGGGGAAGTCTGCTTCTTCCTTCTCACCTCTAGTAGATGTTGAGAGTTTCAGTCTTCGAGTCTGTGACAAAAGGAGGTACTGCCAGCACAGCTAGCTGGAATTTTGTAAATGATGTCATCGGTGAATATAGAAATGATTTATACAAGATGCTTGTGTTACAAATGTATTATAACTTTGTCATATGTATATCAAACTGCTTGTACAGACGTGTGTGTTGAAAAGGTATTTGTAGAGTGCAGTGTTTGAAATGTAACCACAGTGTGCCCTACTGGAAGAGAACAGAAATGTACATGCACTATTGTAACTGTTTAAATGTATATATTTTAATAGTGGAAACGAATACTGGAGGGTTAACCTCCGTCCAGCAAACTTTAGAAAAATACCTCAAATTAAATTACTTTATAGGATGCAATAAAGAGGCTAATCTTTCAAGTTTTCAATGCAGCTAGACACAAGGTCTGTACTTGGAAGCTTTCTGTATTATCCTTGCAGTGAACTAATTGCTACTTTTGAAGCATGAAGGAATGCAATTGTTTTATGACTTCCAGCATCTGCCAAAGATCTGAGGAAAAGCCCTTGTCTGTATATTTTTACAAGTAGATGGTAAACGCGTTTATCAGTGGGGGGTTTGGCCTGGGAACTAGAAGTCAGATGATAGAAATGATGTTATTCTTCAAGCTATTCCCAGGAGTAATATTTTGGATATTAATTTGACACCCTTTGTTAAGGGTCTTAACGTAGTTGATGAGGAGTAACTGGTAGCAGTGAAAACGACTTTATAGTCTGGGCAGAAGGGGCACAGCTAGTAAGCCTGTACCAGCCTTTCCTCTGTGTGTGTGTGTTTGTATATAAATCAAATCTCAAAGTGTGTGTGTCAGCCACTTGGGCAGGGACATGAAGCACTGGTTGGACAGAGAGGTTGCTGGAGGTCTTGGCTTGGTCACTCAGCGGAGATCTCAACTCTATAGCTGTGCCAGTGGTGAGTTTTATTTGGGATCTGGAGAAAGAGTGAGAAACCAGCCGAGGACTGACTGTGGTGTCTGTGTGCCCTTAAGGGAAACTGCACTTGATGCAGAGAGCTGTGTGTGTGTGTGTGTGTGTACCTGTTATCCTGTCAGTGAATGTCCCCCACTGTTGTCAGTGGTGAGGATTGAGGCTTCTTGATTACTGGTCCAGTGGAGGGTTGTCACAGGGTTTACCTTACATTGTCTGCTTTCTCAGAGGAGGGTCTTGGTATTATTTCCCACTGGGTCTAGGTTCTATGGTCCTTTCAGTTCAGGTTTTGGAGGGGTTTTCAATCATTTTGCATCAATTTCATCAACAGTTGTTGGTTTCAGTCCCTGCCATCTCCAAGATTTTAAAGAGGCAGCCACATCGATCCTTCTTAACTTCTACTTTGCTTTTGGTTTGATTGACATTTTAAAGCCTCTGGGCACTATTTGCCAAATGTCAGTATGAAATTTTATTTAATAATTTATTTAACCTTTGTTTACCTAGAAATTCCGACTTGGAAAAAGACAATTTTCAGTGGAGGCCAGGGGAGAAGCACTCCAGACGCATGTCTTTGTGACGTGGGAGGAAAGCACCTGGAGGAAACCTAGACGAATGCAGGGAGAACATGCCGACTCCGTACGGAAGGCACCCTAGCTGAGAATCGAAGTGAGAACCTCTTGCTGTGAGATGACAACGCTAACCTCTGCACCACTGCGCCATCCAAATCTCTTTTTTTCCTGGGGTCCTGGCATCAGTTTCTCATACACTGGATCAGATAATGCCTGTGGCATTGGGCCTCCTTTTTTTGTGCCAGATGGCACAGGTTTGCTCTTAGATTGTCCTGTGTTGATGCACCTGCTGCAGTCCTACTTACCCAATTTGGGCTGAGATCCAGCAGTAGATCTGGCAACTTGGATTTTGGAGCATACGCTGGGGCATACATAAGTCTGTCCAGTACAGGCTAGGCCAAAGTTGAAGGTTCTTGCATTGAATACTCTGTTTCATACTAGTTATAGGAGCTCAGTTGATTGTTTTGTCTGCATTGTCCTTCCTGCCTTTGTGGGTTTGAGTTTGGGTTGTGTGCCCAGCTCTGCCAAGGCATCAAGGGGAGTTCTGTCAGTTTATTTTAGTGGGACCAGGCCCTTCCACTCCTTGTAGTCTGGTTTTCTCTTCTGAGCTCCAGGAATCTCCTTAACATCAGCTGCTCAAGGTTTCCAGCCTTGTTATGCTGCCCTCCCACTGGTGAATTTGGTGAATTGGCATCAGGGAGGCACTAGGTTTTGCCACCTTCTCTGGAGAAGCCCAATCATGGCAGCTATTGTACATGATGTGGGAGAGAGGTGGTTGTTCCCGTCATGGGACCCTGCTTTCCCTCCATCTCAGATGTCCGCTATTATGTGAGTGACTCTTCCTATTCTCCTAGGTGGCTTCTTGTTCCTGTTAGCAGATGGTAAGAGACAGAGGAGGAGCTTGCCATTGTGCATATATTTGTTGTGCACTCTGGTAGGAAGCCTGAGCCTACTTTGAGAGCTCTGTGTTGTCTCTTTCTCTGTGGTGTGCAGTTCACAGGTTTCTTTCTGCAGACCTTTCACAGCGATGCCTTGGGGACAAGACTGGGCTACAGCAGGGCTGCTGTTTGGAGTGATAGAATGAAGTGCCATTTTCTTCCTTTCTGTCCAGCATGGATGTTGGGCAGGTTTGGTGTTTTGTGTTGGCTTTATGTTGGTCCTTAAGAAAGGAGCAGGCAACACCTTTCATCTTCTGGACTGGTTTCTTCTGGATGTTATTGGTTGGTGTTTAATCTGGCATTCTTGGTGTAGATATTGGCTTCAGTACACTGACTGATTCAACCTGAAGACCTGTTCTTGTAAATGATCTTGGGGGGGTAGGTAGGGCACTGCCCATGCTGTGCTGGAAGTGAAGTGAAGAGCTTGCTGGGCTTCCACAGCACACACACACACACACACGCACACACACGCACACACACTACACATTCCCTCTTCTGTTGTAGAGTTTGCTGGGCTAGGACTGTCTTCTCTCCTTGCGTGTGGTGGTGATAATGTTTCCTTTCTTGCCAAGTCTTCATCCTTGATGGAATTTGTTTCCTCTTGTTTTTCCCATTCTGAGAGTTTTTATAGAGTAGGGCTACTTCTCATGTGTGTGGTTGGGCTGCCACTTGTTTTCCTGGTCACTGTTTAGCCTCTTCCTGTGTTACTCTTTGGACAGCTACTCAGCCTTCTTTCTGTTTCTGGCAGACCACTGAACACTGCAGACTCCTTTCATCGGTTATCCTTTTACTTGGTTGTAAGGCCAATTTATCAGACCACTAATTATGCCACTGGACAACAGTGACTCACTTTGGCCTTACCTTGTCCTGGATAGACTCTCTGTCCTTGCTTCAGGGGACTTCTCTTCCTATTCTTCTTTTGGTCTTGTGGGCTACTATGTAGATTGCATGTTTTGTACGTAAGCTGTTCCCTTATGCCTAAAGATACAACCAATACCTTCACAGATGTATTAAGGGAGCTGCTTTTTCTTAACCTTGCCCAGATTGTGTGTCACTCACTCTTGAGTTTTGTGGACATTATAACAGACTCATTCCTTGAGTGTATGGGTTATTTGACCAGTCAAGGTGACAGTTTAAGGCACCCTTGTCAGATGGTACCTCTTTCCTGGTGTGACTATTTAGAGAAGCTTTGATGTGGGGGGGGGGTAAGGCTTGAAGTCCCAATGCCACGTTGAAGTCTCCTGCCCTGAATAGCTTTAATTTGAAGGTCAGGATTCTATTATGCTCATTTTGCACAGCCTTTCAGTCTGCATCTTCAGAGACTTTAGAATTGTTGACTCTGCATAGTCTTTATTTTAGGGGCTGGTATATTCTCTCCTTTTTCTCTTTAACCTTTTTGCTCATGGTATGAATTGTAATCCATGGTTCCTTAATATCTAGTAGCCCAGAGCTGCCTTCCTTTTGATATTGGCCAATGTCCATTTGCTCAAGGGGGCAATGTTTCATAGAACAACTAATTTAGGGTTCATGCTAGCTGAATGAGTTCTCAGAATGACAGAGGTTGATGCTGGCCACAGCTGCATTAGTGGACACAGTTTTGTTGTGGCTGCTGGTTAAATGAGTGGTAGGCAATTCTTTTAAACTTGGTATGTGCTTCTTGCCTAGGACATTGTCGAGTTACTCTTCACATAGGAGATGGTCTCTTAGTCTAAGCCATCCTTCAGGAAGGTCAAGTTTCTTTTGCTTTGTTTATGTTGTGTGGACTACACAAATGGTTTGAAACGGAGGACATTTTCCTTTAAGGATCCAGTCTAGGGAGTTGGTAAGGGTCTGGATCATGTGTACTAAATCTGATTCTGGGATGATTGTAGATTGGTATGGACCTAGCAGTTTGGAGTCAGGGAGGCATACTATGGTGCTTGTTGCCTCGGTTGGAAAGATGTGAGGATGCAGCTTCCAGTGTCTTTTTTCCCCTTTTCTGAATGAGAGCATCTTCCAACTGAAGACTAGATTACAGAGGCATTTTTTTCTCTTGTTTAGTCATAATTATCAAGGGAGGAAGCTAGTTTGATCATTTCCCTTGGAGTGCCTTTTTTGCCACCAGCATCTTTTTTTTTTTTTCATGCATATTTTAGTCAGGAGCTCCACATTGCTGTGGTCTAGGGTGGTGTTTAATGCATATAGGCTTGTTTTTCCCTTTTTGTCTTTCTTCCATGGCAGTGTTGTCTTAGGAAGGCTGCCTAGCCTAAGGAGTTTCTCTCTTAGGAATTGTATCAGGCTTAGTATCAGATTATGGCACATAGTACCCCTAGGCAAAGGATAATTAATTCACTGCAGGTGCAATAGACTTTTATTCAGGCAGCCAGCCTCAGTGATCATCATTGCCCTGATCCAAGTTCCTCTTGATTGGCATAAGTTGGCTTTGGGATCCTCTTTGGAATAAGAAGGCAGTGTGGACTCTCTTTTGTGTGTATCTTTTTCCTCCAGGATAGACCATCAGAGTCCATTAAGATTTGTGTAGCTCATGTTATCCTACTTACTTGCAATTGCAGCAGCATTCTGTTTTTTTTTCATCTGGTTAAGATACAGACCTGTTTTAATAGCATGAGAGTTGGTTCCTGCATACAAAATGTATGGAGGAGCATGACTTTATTTGGGCACCATGGTATTCTATTTACATATGTTCTCATGTTAACATAGTGTGGACTCCTTATCTTATGTTTATATTCATCCTTGACTGTTATCCACAATCTCAGCTCTGTGGCAGAGAAACACACAATGGTTTATGTAAATCTCTCTAGTTTCCTTCTGACAGGGTCTCTTCTAGGAACCCCTGGTTGAAAATTTCTTTGTAAGGACTGTTTTTATTTTATCTGTTTGTTAACTGCATAAGCCAACTGGTTACAAATGCATTTTAGGAGCAGGCTGGGAGGGCAGTCTAGTTACCTGACTTGCCGAGACTCGCACAGTATGAAAAGGGAGGTGAAATAAATCAAACCATCTACTCTTGGCTACTAAACAGCTCATTAGCAGCTCAAAGCCTTGATCCATTGCACTTTTTTGGGTCTTCTCAGTAGTACTGAGTTCTCCAGTCCTGCTATCCAGGATAACTGACTAAGGGCTCTGTCCTACAGATTAATGAAGAATGAATATTCATGTACTTGACATAGCCTGCACTGATGGCAAAGAGGGATAAAGCCCCAAAACAGAGGAATGGTAGGAAAAGTCAACTAATAACCATAAAGAATCCTGCTGAATAGAGCGGAGTCCTCTGTAGCTTGGGGGTCAAAAATTAAAAAAACAAAAAACAAAAAGCCAAATGAAAATTGTGTGTAAGGCAACAAGTTGTATTAGTTGTTGAGTACTTTTGCCCTAATAAAACAGAGGACTTAATCAGAACTAATAAAAAAACACCTATAACACACCTTAAGTCATCACCAATTCGTTAAAGAGTAATTACACACTAATGTCCGTTGGATATCACATAGATACCAGTTATTGTATGTAAAAAAAATAAATAACATGAAAATAAATATTCTTATTATGTCTAGGCTAATAACATCAATAAACAGTTAAAATATATAGGACAACACCCCTTATCAAATGCCTTTTGAGATAACAATCAAATGCAAGAAAGTACATAAGTATATATTAGTTCATATCATTTTCACTAATACATAAAATCCATAAGTAATGATCAAAACTATAACTCCTATATAACTGGAAGACTAAAATTACTTTATAGCATCTGAAAGATATATACATTAAGAAAAAATAAATACTTTAATTCACTGCATAAGTAAGGAATACATAATTGTAAATAATAATGAAATAATAATATACTAAAGTGTAGCTGCCCTGATTTTTAACACAGGCCCTATAGAAACCGGTTCATTTAAAGTGGGTGGGGTCATTGCCCCCAGCATCAGTTGCCAGTATAGTTCCCAGTATTCGATTTTGGTCTCCCATTACCCACCCATGGGTTGGGGGTACTTGATTTAGTCTCCCATTGCCCCCCCATGGGTCGGGGTACTTCTTCAAAGACAAAAAAATTCAGCTATTTAGTCAAGTTTTTAAGTGTTTAAAAAGGGTATTTGTTTGAGTCTTCCTTGCCATATCATAAAGAGATGTTCATAAATCTGTTTTCTTAGGGGCCTTGCCATTTTTTTTCCTGTATAAAAAGAGGGGCATACCTGACAGCTAATAATATATATAACTCCCTACCAGAACAGTAATGAAATTTGTTACTCTTAAAGACTTTATATCGAGCTTCTAAGTATAGTTCCTCAGAGTTCACTGTAAATGGATATGGATTACAGGCCCCATACTTGTAGGTTCATAGGTTGTTACTAGGCTATCTGCCCTAGGGGATTTATAAGCCTAGCCAGAGTGTGTTTGGCTTTCATCACCCTTTTAGATTAGTTGACTGTGCCTCTGTATAGTAGGTCACAGAAGATAGCCCTTTTAAGGTTAGTTTACTGTGCCTCTGTCTAGTAGGGACACAGAAGAGATCCCAGGGATAAACCTACGCTCTCCCATCCACTCGTCAAGATTTCTCTTGAAGAGGGTCATTGAAGGGCTCTGCCTAACATGGATTGGGATTTTGTTCCAGAATGAGGGGATCCTCTGGGATATGAATCTGTCCCTCCAGCATGTCCTATTTATTTCTGTGCTGAGGTTTAAGTCCCTGGAGCATGTAGCTCTAAGGGATTTGGATTTCCTGAGGTGGAGCATGTCAATTAATTCTGGGTTGGACATGGCTTTATACGTCAGGCACAGATCTCCTCTGAGTAGGTGGTAAGCAACTGAGTAGAGCTGGAGTTTCTTTAGCCTAACTGCATAGGGCATCTGTTTGAGTCTCTTGATCCTCTTGGTGAGGTACTTTTGGGGTCTTTCCAGTTGATGCAGGTGTCGGGTAAGGTACATCCCGAATGGGGCATTGTATTCAATTATGGGCCTGATGAGTGATGAGTAGAGGGGCACAATGACCTCTCGATCTAGGTGTGAATCCTTTTGTGATAAGGTGGGCTATATAGAAGGTCTTTCTAACCACTTTGGCAACAGGATTGTCAAAGGAGAGATTGCTATCTACTTGGGTCCCCAAATCCCTAATTACTACTTCCGTACTTAGTGGATTACCACCTATGTGGTAATTTGTGGGCACTTTGTTTTTCCCAAAGGGGATGATTATGCACTTTTTGGCATTTAGCTTTAGGCCATGGCTCTGGCACCAGTTATCCGTCTCTGTGAGACCCTTTTGGAGGATGCTTGTGTCAGTCGGCGAGTCGATTATGGCACCCAGTTTGCAGTCATCTGCAAACTTGGGTCAGCCATAGTCCTCCCATGTTAGCCTGTACCTCAGAGAAATATATACCGAACAAGAGAGGTCCCAGGACTGAGCCTTGTGGGATTGCCACTTGTAACTGGTTTAGAGTCTGACATGGCACCTGCAATTCTGACCATGTGGGTTCTATCCCTGAGCCAGTTTGCAACCCATCTTGTGACATAGGGGTTGATATTTAAGCTGGTGAGCTTATTTATGATGCCCAAGTGGGGTATTGTTGAAGGCTTTTGCAAGGTCCAGGTAGGCTGTGTGGACTACCTTCTCTTCATCTATGGCCTTGGTGACTGTTTCAAAGAAGTCGACCAGGTTCAAGAGGCAAGATCTGCCCTTAACAAAGCCGAATTGGGTAGGATCCAGTGTTTGGAGGCTCCCAATGTCTTTGTTTGAGTTCCATGATGATACGCTCTATAGCTTTGCAGACCAGGCTAGTCAGGCTTATAGGGCGATAGTTTCTGGGGTCTGTTGTGGCACCACCTTTGTGGAGTGGGACTACTGTTGCTGTATGCCATTCCTTGGGTACTTATCCTCTAGTAAGGCTGAGCTTGAACAGTGACTTTATGTGAGGTTCAGTTCTTCTTGGAGCTCGTGTAAGAAGCAGCCCAGGACACCATCCGGTCCCACTGATGCTGTGTTTTTTGCTTTCGAGAGGGCAGCTCTCACCTGTGCATCTGTGATCTCAGGGAGGCTACACTCTGTTGGGATAGACATTTGCTCTTTTGAGGGGGAAGGGGGGAGAAGTTTGTACTGAACCTGTCTGCCAGGATGTTGGCAGTGTTTGTGGGTTCAGTATTTTTTTTTGTCATTTTGCACTAACTCAGAGCATATCTGGGAGTTGCCAACCAGGTTCCTGACATAACTAAAGAAGGCCTTGTGATTATCTTTAGCGTCTTGTGCAATTTTTCTTTCGAAGCTGGCCTTAGATGATTTTATGAGGGATCGTAGTTTCTTGCTAGTACTGATCAGAGATGCTTTCCCTTTTTGGGATTTTGCTCTATCATGTAGTAGCTTCCTCCTTCTGTTGTATAGCTTATTTATGGCTGGGGTCCACCAGACAGGCCTCCTGCCTTTAGATGAGTGAGTCTTGGTTTCATTTGGGATAGCATGATGCATGCATTCCTGTAGGTGTCCATAGAATGCGTTTGTAAAGGATTCTGCGGTTTGGGCCATATTTTCCACTGGCCCGGGGGCTTTGAAGGATTCCACCTCGGTTTTGAGAAGTGTGAAGTTTGCTTTTGAGAAGTTCTTCACCGTGGTTTCCTTGGCTGGGGGTGGGGACGGGATATGGATGTCCAGCGAGATTAATTTATGGTCAGATCTTACCAATGAGGGGTATACCTTTGGTATGGAACATAGAGTCCCCATGTTGGTGATGATCAGGTCCTATATGTTTTCCCCTCTTGTGGGAGTTGTGACCAGTTGTTCCATAGCATTTGAGTTTATATATTCTAGGAACCGTTGGGTGAGGGTGTTTGGGCTTGAGTAGTGCTCCCAGTCTATGTTTGGATAGTTGATGTCACCCAATATAATGGTGTTTGGAGAGACCTTCATATTCTCCAGTGTTCTCAGGAAAGCCGAGTGGGGTTCCTGAGTTTGGGAGGGTGGTCTGTAGCAGGCTACAAACTGAAAGGCAGTTTTGCCCACTGTTAGTTGCACATGGATGGTCTCCCATGCTTCGTGCAGTGCCACTAACCTGGAGGTGTGGGTATCTTTGAATATGGATACTCCCCCTCCTTTTATGGTTCGGTCCAAGTTTTGGGGCCGAAAAGCATGGTATGAGGTATAACCTGGTAGTGCTGGGGTGCTCTCGGGAGCCTTGAACCAGGTTTCTGTTACTGCACAGATATCGATATTCTCCATACTGAGGAGAGCCTGGAGTGCGTGCATCTTGAGGTTTAGACTTCTGGCGTTGAGCAGCATTACCCTTAGTTTCTTTTTCCTTGTGTTGTCTATGGAGGTGGGTTTGTCTTTTGAGCCTTGCCTAAAAAAGGCACTATGGGGGTGGCAAGAGCCTTAGCCAGTATTTGAAAGCCAAGTGGTGACAGGTGCAAGCCGTCCCTAGCGAAGCAATGTGGCTTGTCGAGCATGTCATCCCAGACTGACAGACACTGGATCCCCTTTGAATGACACCAATACTTTAGCCAATTGTTAAAATTGATTATTTTGTCTTTATACTGTGGCATCGTTCTTGGTAAGTGTAAGATGCTACACAAGGTCAGGGTCATACCGGCCTGGGCTACATGATTAGAGAGCTCCTCTATGTCTCTTCATGTAGTCCAGGGAGGTACGTCTCGGGTCATTCACACCAGCATGGACAATGATGGAGTCATATTTGTACTTGCTTTGGAGTGACCTGAGTGCTTGTGTTATGTGGCGGATCCTGGCACCCGACAGGCAGCTTACAGTGACCTTCTCTTCAGCCTGGTGAGTGGGACGTCAGTGTGTATGACAATAGAGTCACCTATTACAAGTGTATTAGGTGTGTTATTTAGCCTTAAGGGCTGTGACTGTGTGGCACACTGACTTTGTGAACTATGTGATGCGTGGGTATTGTTGTGGGGTAGCGGTTGCTTGGATGTCTGCTTTGGAGGTCTCTGCTGCTTGCCAAAATGGATTTTGCTAGATGCATACATTCTTAACTTGTAAAGGTCTTTCAAATTTTTGACCTTATAAGTTCAGAAAGCACTTTCAGACTGTTGGGTATTAAGGCAAATGTACTTTAAAACAATATCCTTAATGAATTTAGAATTGTAATTGCGTTCTAGTATAAAAAGCCTTGCTAAATGCTATTATTTTCTTATCCAGGTAATTTTCGTTATTCATATTGTGAGATCTAAGAGAAGTTCCGCTGCCAGCTAGGTGATCATTTGGTGTCTCATCCACTCAGTCTCCCCTTTGACTTACTGAATAACATCTTTCTGGTAACCTCTCTTAAAAACAATTCAGCAGTATGGTCACATTCCTCCAGAAAATCTACAATTTCTGAGGTTAAACTGACCTTTTACAATGATTTTCTTCTGAAACATGGGATGTTCATTGCCAAATGTAAATATGAATTGGAGGATGATTCTTTACGGTATATCTTGTAACTAAAAGTACTGTTCCCACTATTCTTTTTAATAAAAAAATGAGTACTGGAGTTCATTGTCATTCAATTGAGAAATAATCTTTAAAAATGAAATAGTATGTTGAATATAGTCTAAACATGGCAGAAATGTACCACTTTCATCAACCCATAAAATACAAATGTTATCCAAAAACAAGTATATAAGTAACATGATTTATTAAAGGAACAACTAAAAATTAACTTCTGTTCCCAAATCTGTAAAACCAAATTTACGTAAATGGGGGAGCAAGCTGCATCCATAGCCACGTCACTCATTTGGTTGAACCCCTCCCCCAAAGGAAATGTAATTATTCTTCAGTACTGTTTTGCAAATCAATCTAATTTCTTGTTGATTCAAAAATCACATTATGAAAGGGTCTTTCCAAACCAGCCCAACCCCCAATCAGTTGGTTTTGCAGTAAACGTCAACAATATCTGTGTTAACAAAAATTACATCACTGCTGAATTGTATGTTGTTAATTCTATTTAAAAAATCCCAAGAGTCCTTTCGAATATGAGTTGATTTGTCAAAGAACATGTTCAACTTTCTTTCTGTAAACCCAACCAAAGTGTAGATCTTAGAACCATTGGCTGCTGCTACTATAAAGCACAAAGGGGATCCTGTACATTTTTGTGGACCTTGAGGATACCAAAAATAGTAGGAATTCTAGCTTTATCTATTTTAAGAAACTCGTGTAAGTCCTTATCCACTAAACCCGGTTACTAATGACCCTTCAGTAGCTATCAATGCTATTATAAGCAATACTGAAGTAACTACATCCCTGTTTCTAAGAATTATCACTTTCATACAACGTGTTCATCATTTTCCCCACCGTCCACGGTTTCCATAATGACTAAACTGTCCCCTTTATTAGGTTTCATTATCCAAATAGCCCTGTTGCTCACTAACTCTAACAAAATTTTATTTTCATCAGGATCCAAATTATGATACTTAAACTGTCTAGATTTTACAGTGGATCTAATATTATGCTTTGCTGGGTCTTCAAAATTTAATAAAAGTGGATGTAGAAGGGGATTGAATAAGCTCTTCTTAAAATTACTAACCAGACTTGATTGTCTCTATATGGGTTAATAATAATGTCAAAATTAAGCTCCCTAAGGAAGAGCTTCAGCTCAATAAGAATGCTACTAATATTTAAAGAATGGCTTGGTACCACTGAAAACCTTGTGAAAAATAGTAATGTGACACTTTGTGAGTTCAATTCCAGTATAATTAAACACTTTGTAGTTGTTTTATTCATGTACCACCCTGTTAACAGATATACAATTATTAAAATTATTAAGGGTAGGGGGGGGTTAATCTACCTTCTTCCTTTTCCTCTGGCCCTTCTCAGGCCTTGTAACTGACTGGATTTCCCCTGGTTTGTGTAAGTCCCTGTCTGACCATGATGGCTGTTTTGAAGTCTTGTTAGACTGTCTCAGAGGGCTAAATTTGGAAGGGTCATCGTGATTAAAATACTCGTCCCTTTTTCTCAATGACATTATTACCAACAGTCCCAACATTATTATCCATTTCCTTCTCTAATACCTGATTTCTGTCAGCATTAGACACATGTTTGTTTTTATATTTGTCACCAACCAAGGGGTATATATTCTTAAATTTGTAACCCTTTCTGTCCCTTTCCAACCTAATCAGTTTCCGTTTTTTTAGACTAAAACATGTATCATCTGCTTTCCTTAAAACAGCATAATATTTCCCCTGGTACTTATCCAAGGAAAACATTAAATCTTTTTGTACAGCCATGTTCAATTTATTAATCTCCTTATGTAAGGATTCCATAAGTCTCTAATTGTTTAATTATAGTCTGCATGAGTTCATACCCCTTGAGGCAGTGGGTACTCTGTGCTGCATAGCGATATTAGGCTGTGGCTGTTTTGTGCTTTACATGGATATCAGGCTTTGGTTCGGGTGTGCTGGTGACTTGAGCTCAGTCGGTGGGAGCCATGTGTTGTACATGGACCTCAGGGTGTGCATGTCTTGTGTACTACATATGGCTATCTGGCTGTGGGTGCTGTACATAAACATTGGGCATTTTGTATCCTATGTGCTATATAGGGATTTCAGGCTGTGGGTAGTATGTGCTGTGTATTGACATTAAGCTGTTTACGCTGCACATAAGCATCAGAATATTCATGTCCTGTGTGTTACATATGGATATTGGGATATGGGTGCTATAAGTGGACATCAGGATATATGTGTCCGTAGTTGTACTTATAGACATTAGACTGTAGGTCCTGTGAGCTGCACATAGACATCAGGGTATATGTGTCCAGTGTGTTTGTATAAATATCAGTCTGTGGGTACTATATACTCGACATGGACATTGGACTGTATGTGCTGCACATAAACATCATACTGAAAGTGCTACATTATTACAGATGGACATTAGGAAATTATACTGTGTACTGTACATTGGTGTCAGGTTATGGATGCTCTGTCCTGCACATAAACTCCAGACTGTGGGTGCACCATCCTTTACATTAGGCATGCCTTACAGCTCAATGTCCTTCTATACTATATGTGCTGTATCTTGCATTCAGATACTTGGTTGTTGGTACGGTGTACTGTACTGTATGTCATATGTGGACATCAGGATGTGTGTGCAGTTTGAACAGAAGTATACTGGGCTTTGGGTACTGTACCCTCCACTCAGCTGTCAGACTGTGGGTGCTGAATGCTTTACATAGACATCAGGGTAATGTTGTGTGTGTTATTCCTTGGCATCAGGCAGTGGCTATAAATGTATGTTTTAAATGGACATCAGGCTGTGTGTGCCATGTC
The DNA here is from genome assembly GCF_019279795.1 of Protopterus annectens. NCBI lineage: Eukaryota > Metazoa > Chordata > Ceratodontiformes > Protopteridae > Protopterus > Protopterus annectens. The sequence continues at coordinate 103,644,835 of NC_056739.1, forward strand.
CTGCTGTGAGCTATCTGTCTGTGGTACTGCATGCTGTACATAGACATTAGGATGGAGTGCTGTGTGCTGTAAGCACATATCAAGCTGTTTGTGTAGTAATGGGATATTAGGTTTTAGGTGTCGTGTTCTGTACATTGTCATCAGGCTAGGGTGCTGCATCCTGAACCGAAATGCCAAGCTGTGTACAATGTGTGTTATAAGTGAACATCAGGCTGTTGATGCTGTTTGCTGTACATGGGCATCAGGGTGTGGATGCTGTGTGCTCTTCATGGGTATCAGGCTAAGTGTGATGTGTGCTACACAAAGATATTAGACTGTGTTCACGCTGCTGCACACTGTTAGGCTATAAGTGAAGTGTGTTGTGCATATACATCATCAGCTTGTGGATAGCACATGAGTCTGTGGTATATTTGACTTTATCTGAACATAAGACTAGTAGTGCTGTGTATGAAATGCACATCCTATCTGTACATCCTATCTGTATCAAGCTGCAGGTGCTATGCACTGTAGATAGGCATCAGATTGTGGGTGTTTTGTATTGCCCAGGAAACATCAGGCTGCGTGTGGTGTATGGAGCTGTGGATGCATTTTGATGTATCTAGCCACTTGACTAGTAGTACTGTGTACCTCTGATGGAGATCTTTCTGTGTTTGTTGCTTGCTCCCTATCAGTATCCAGCTGTCGGTGCTGTAGAGGGGCAGGCTGTGGGTGTTCTGTGTTGCACAGGAGGCTGTAAGTGGTCTGACTTTCAGTACTGTGTACTGCAAACAGGTATCAAACTGTGGGTCCTGTGTACTGCACACTGACCTCAGGCTGTAGGTGTGGTGGTCTGAATATTCATAGATCCATAGACTGTTACTAGGCTAACAACCTGGGGGGCCTTTCTAAGCCTAGCCAAGTTTTCCTGAAAGAATCCTAATAGGACATTGAGGGCCAGGCACTTATAAGCTATGTCTGTCCATAAGGCACATGGGTGCCAGGCCCGGTGTAAATTTTCTATTCCCCATCCACTTGTCTAGGTTGTGCTTAAACTGGGTAATTGATGAACCCAGCTTCGCATGGATGAGAAGTCTGTTCCATAGGAGGGGCAATCTCTGGGACACACATTTGCCCTCTCCAACATGTTGTTTAAAATAATTGAAACCCTGATGGAATATATCAACTCAGATAACAAAAGACTGGAAAAAAATGGAAGAAGCTTTAAATAGATGTTCAGAAGAGGAGATAAAACTTCAAAAATCAGAGGTTGAACTGAAGAAAAGGTTGGCTGAGTACGAGACTGCTCAAGAAGAGATGTGTAAAAACAAACACAGATTTAGAGGACAGAGCAAGTAGGGAAAGCCTGAGATTTTCTGCTGTACTAGAGCAGCTGGAAGAAACAGACTGTATTAATTTTATGAAAGCACAAATAAACAACTGAACTAGTATTCCACAGCAGAAGATATAAATTGAAAGGGCACATCATGTGTGCGATCCAAACTTGGCCATGAAAAGCAACCTAAAACTTTAATAGTAAAAACGTAGTCGTACCAGCAGAAAGAGTTGATTCTGACAAAACTGTGTCAGAAGGTCCTTGTGGAAGTTATTCGGGAGTTACTAGGAAAGATAGAGATTTCTTCTGAAAATATAGATAGGGAGTGGGATAAAATTAAAGCAGAGTTTAAATATAGGATGGAAATAAGAGAAAGAGAGTTACAGTTAAGAAGTAACAAGAATTATTTAGAGGGACTGCCTAAGGTTAAAGTATTGCAGAATATGGGGAGTCTGACAGAACAAGAAGAGGAGCAGTTGTAGAATGCTAAACAAAAATGAAGGGATTACCTCAATAATATACATAAGTTTAAAAAGACTGCTGTTAAGGAACTGTTTTTGACAACTCCAGAGGACAAAAGCTTTTAGCATAATGACTTGGGCAACAGAAAGTAGAAAGGACTGTCACCAAGTTTACGGAGCCTGTAACAAGGAAGATAACCAGAGATCCTGTAGATGTATTGGAAGTATTTTGGAAATTTTATGAAAATCTGTATAAAGTAGAGAAATATGGAAATCAAAAAAGGTACAAATGGAAATATTTATGGGAGAATTAAATATGCTAAGGTTAGAGGTAGATGAGGCTCAATTAGTAACAATTGGGATAGGAAGAGATGAGATAAAAATGGTAATGTTTACCAGTATGCTGGAAAGTCCCCAGAAATAGTTATTCCTTTTGAAGTTTGGAAGCTAGGAGGAGAGAAACTGATAAAGATCTGGAAGGTTGTTTTTAACAATATTTTAAAAGGAGAAGCATCAATATCCTGGAATAAATTGTTGATGGCTGTAATACCTAAAGATGATCTGGGAGGGGAAGATGGCAAGAGTCAAATGAGATAAGCTGATCCTTCCAGTAGCACAAAGTGGTTTGGGATTGCCTGATTTGAAGGGGTATTCCAGAGCTACATAGTTAAGACTCCTATACATAGCACAAACAGCTATAATTCAAAGTGGAAAGGGATGATGACAAAATTGGGGGTGAGTGCAAGAAACAAGGAGACTGGGATTTTGGATGCAGATCCTTAAGGAGAATAACAATAACCGTACAGAATATTATATTCATAAAGTAGCATAAGAACTCAGCCAACACGGGAATGGAGAAAGATTCAGCCAACACGGGAATGGAGAAAGATTCTGTCGTTAGGGATGACTGCACTTAGGGGATATTGACAATATACAAGAGGGGCTGGAATTTAGTGGAGAAAACTTGCAAAGAAACCAAGGTATTAGGAGAAAGTAATTAGAAAGGGAAAGGTAATAGAATGGGAAGAGGCCAAGAATTTATTTGGACTGCAGGTTAGAGATTGCCTTCCCTACCAAGGATTGATATCGGAGTATAGGCAAAGAGAGTGAAATAGGGGGATCCTAAGTTGAAGACCAGTAATAGAATCTAGAACAGAAGCTGCTGTTAAAAAGTGATAATTTGTACAGCATATAAAGTATTGCATGATAACTATAAGAATCAATAAGATGAAGAGAGATTGGATAAGCAATTCACAAAGAATCAATGGGAGGATATATGTATGTCTCCCAAGTATGCAACAAAATCTAGAAGATTTAGGATTTTTGCTTGGAATTGTTTACATAGATATTTTTACACTCCAAGTAGACTCCAGAAAATTTTTGCACAGGTAGACAGCAAATGTTGGAGGTGTGATTGAGGAGAAAGAGGTAATTGGGAACATATTTTCTGGGATCGTGGTGAGTTGGTGGTCGATTCCCTGCGGGATGCACTGTCAGAGATTCTGGGTGGGCAGATTAATGTGACGAGGAGATGATTTTTCTGAGCTATAATACAGAATTGGAATTACCTAGACATGGTATGGCCTTGCTGTGTCTAATTATGTTGGCTGCCAAAAAAGCAGTTACTAGAAAATGGAAATCAAACTCTAAATCAACTTTACTAGAAATAGTGAATATAGAACAGAGATAAAACAAATGGAAGTGAGATCTTTAGAAAAGGGTAGGAGCAAACTACATAGGAGAAAAAAAATGGGAATTGTGGGAGCAATACATACAGGGGAGGAATGAGGTTTAAAAGAAGGCAGGATTTAAATGAGCAATGTGACGTTTGACTGAAAATAATTGGGTAGATTATAAGTGATATGTAGTGTTTGCAACTGGGAGTGTGTTAGTTTGGTTTGTGATGTAAAATGCAACTAAGATTGTGTTGGTGTAGATTGTTTTCATTTATATAAATGTATGATTGCCTATGTCATAAGTGATGGTTTAATATGTTTCTGTTTAAAAAGAAAAGGGCAGGAATTGAATAATGTATGTAATGTTACTTAGGTTATGTGATGTGTGTGTATATATATATATATATATATATATATATATATATATATATATATATATATATATATATATAGCAACATATGTGAAATATGATGTTTGTATATGTGAACTTGTTAATACAGTTTGATTACTTTTACATAAATGTAGATTTGCCAGTGTCAGACGTGATAATTCAATAAAGGTGTTTAAAAAATAAAAGCTAGAAAAAAAAACTTTAAAATGCACCTTCAGATTTTCTAAAACCCTATGGCTTGATTCTATTATCTCCGTGTAGTTTTGCCTAGTTATGGTGTGCTCAGTGGATGGAGGGAAAAGCTGAAAAGCAAGACAAGGAATATAAACATAAGATATAAGTTTTTAAGATGGTGTGAGGAGGCTGGGAAAGGGAATCAAACAAAGCCAAGCAACAGTTATGACACTGGCCTATATTTACCTGTTATGATGGATTGCTCTCATGGCCTTCATGTCTGTATGAGATGTATTTGGTGTTTGCAATTCGGTGTTCACAGCTTCATAAGTATATTTCTAAACATGCAGAACATGAAAGAAAATGAGGGGTGAGTGTACTTAGAAGTGAACGTATGAAGTACTGAATGACTGCTGACAGTGTTTAGCCAGTAGTAGCTCCCCCAGCCATATCTGTTTGGGATCTGCCTCTGTTGCTAACATTGTAAAATGTGGCGCACTGAGTATGTGATGCAATATTCAGTGGCTAAACTGTAAACCTGATGATATTGTGCTATTATAAGTGTCTACAGTATGATCATAAGTGAAGTATGACAGCCATTTATACACTATATCTGCACTGAAATAAACTAGGTATTATGCAATGTAAATGAAATATGACAAGCTTTGATTGTAGTATGACAGTCATGCATGTCAGTGCAATGGAATTGTAGCTGGGCATAGCTGTAATATGATAAAACCAGCAATCTGGGATTTTATCCTGTACTGTTAACAACAGTGTCAACTGAGAGTTAAAACACAGCATTTATATACCAAGCAATGTTTTCCATGGCTGTCCTATTTGTGCAAAATGCTCACGTACGGCACAACCTTTCTGATCTCTCTAAGATGTAGTGACCTTATTTCTTCAGCTCATTTGCAAATATGAAGCTTCTAGTAAAGAAAGTGAGTCCCTGTTCTTTTTAGCTTGCAGTACCAAGAAAACACTTTCAAACATAATTTACAGTTGCCAAGGAAACCTGTCTTTATTTATGAGCCAAGGACTTCAAATGAACAGTGAACTTTACTGGGGCATTCCCAAAGGGTATTTAGGGGTGGGGAGTAATTAATCTGTGCTGAGGTGGTGCGGGACCACCCCTGCAGGCAGGCAGTGCTTATCAGGAAACTGTCTAACATAAAGACACATCTCTGATCGCAGATTATTGATCTTTTGTTCTGAGTCTGGATAAGCAGTGTGTTTAGGAAAGTACTGAAAAAGAAAACATTAAAGCTGTTTTACAAAATGTGTAGAAAGTAAAGTTTCTGGTCAAGACCACACAACTGGCTCTGAGGTTGCACAATGTACTCGCATCATATTGTTGTCCGGCCTGCCTCTTGTACCCTGATCAAAGAATAAACACAGAACAACTCATGTCCAGCTGTCTGCAGCATAGTGTGATATCTCTGCCTCCCTATAAACTATTTGTTATTTTAGCTGGCCATCGTTTAATACCAGCTGTGTTCTGAAATAGCATCACTTAGCTGACAGATATGCTGCCAGCTGGCTTCCTATGGCTCTCAGATGTGCTTTCAGCTACAATTAAGGGGCCACCCTGCACAGCCTCAGCTGGAATGACGTGCTTGCCAAGCATGCTTTATTTTGCTCTCCCACATCTTTCAGATGTGTTTCTGTGTACAGTCCATCAGATTGCAGAACTTTCCACCTAGTTGCATTATCTCTTGGATAATTTCACAGTGGGATGCAATTAAAGAGCAATGAGAGTAGGAGAGAAGAGCTTTGCCCAATAGTGTGTTCTGGAATCTAGTAAAGGGTCATAGGTTCAAAAATTAGTACTAAGCTAACTGCCCTTGAGAGCCATTTTAAGCCTAGCCAATTATCCCTTGTGAGACTCAAACCCTGCACCTCGTGTTTTTAAGGCAAACACCTTAACCATTAGGCCACCCTCCCAACCCCTTTAAATGAGTTAATTCTGTAGTTATGTAGCACAGTGATTGCATAAAATGATGGAGATTAATGTAATGTGCTCTGGCACTATAGTGCAGCAAGTTAAGATTATGAGCTGATAGTGTTTCCTTATGCAGAATTTATGTTGAGTCCAAGTCAAGTCTCCACTGACATACTGTGTGACTGAACCAGTCACAAAAAATACAGGAGATTCTATGTAAAATTGTTCCCAGAGCAGGCATTTGTGATTAGTACATCTTTCTTTGGATGCACTCAGGACATGCGGCTGCTGTGATGACAGGATCTTAGCTGGTGGGATTTGTCTTTGAATAAGAAAACAATTGGAAAAGAAAGACCATAGAGCACGTTCAGTAAGCTACCTGATTGTTTACATCTAATTGATACCAGCAGTATGTTTGTCTGTAAATCCAGTATGTGCAGTCACTGCCTTTCTATGGCCTTGGAGTGTATATAAATAGGTATGTGCAGCCCCTTTGCAGTGACTGGCTGTGCCCTTGTATATATTTACCCCTTGTGCAGCCTCTGGTCATATTGCATTGAACTGATCTTCTATTCCACTTTTGCAGTGAGCCCTTGGACATGTACATACTTTATTCAGTCACTAGATCTGCCCCTGGGAATGTGTCTTGTATATGTATGCCATCTTTGTAGTTGCTAGTCACATGTCCTTGGATATGTGTACCCCTGTGAGGGCATTGGTCATGTATTTTTTAGATAAGCACACACCACTGTGCAGTTGATAATCATGTGTCTTTGGATATGTACAATCCTTCTGGTTATGTGCTTTTGGATAGGCACACCCGATGTGGAATCATTGGCTCTGCGCCCTTGGTTATGTGCACTTCTTTCACTCTCAGTGACCATGTACATTTGAACATGTATGCTTCCTTTGCTTTCACTGGACATGTGCACCTGGAAATGCACACCTCCTCTTTAATCATTGATTGTGTACTCCTTTCTTTTTGCACCTCTTGTGCATCCATGGACACTTGACTTTGAATATGCATATATCCTTTCCAGTCACCAGCTGTGTACTTTTGCATATGTATCTCCCTCTGCAGGCACTGGTAATGTGTTCTAGAATATACCCTTTCATTGAAGGTACTGACCTTAAGTCTTTGAATATACCCTTCCTCCTTGTTCAGTCGCATCCCACATGTCCTTTAATGTGCACACCACCTGTGCAGTCTATGGTCATATGCCTTTGAATATGCACAACGTCTGTGTGTAATCTCTGGCCAAATATCCTGGATGTGCAAATCATCAGTGCAGTCTCTAGTCATGTGCCCTTGGATACGCATACCATCTGTGCAGTCATTAGTCACTTGACCTTGGATATGCACACCATCTGTGCAGTCACTTGCAGTGTGTTCTTGAATATGTGCACCACTTGTGCAACTACTGACTACATGCCCACAGATATGTTCTTCTGCAATCAGTGGACATATGTACACTCCATGTGCATTTTTCTACTTTTAAATATGTCTACCATTGTGCAAACAGTGGCCACATATTACTGGATATATGCAGCCCCTGCAGTCACTGGCCATATACACTTGGAAATTCACATCACCTTATGCAGCCATTGGTTTGTTCCCTTGGATTTGCATTCTAGCACACACACACACACACACACACTAATAATGTACATTTGCATTTAAACATCATATGCACAGCTCCTAGTCATGTGCACTTGGGTATGTGTACAGACTCCTTGCGCATGCACTGGTTATTTGCCCTTGAACATATGCACCAATATGCAGGTACTGATCATGTGCCTTTGGATATGCATAATTCAGATGCATTTAACTATGTTCTGTTGAATATGCACAGCCACTTGAGGTCACTAATCCTTTTCTTGGGTATGTAAATGCCATCTGCACTTGGTGGTCCTGTGGCCTTGGATATGCACTTGTGAATGCACTGACTGAGTCCCTTAAATATTAGCATCCTCTTGCAGTTCCTGAATGTATGCCTCTGTGCTATGGGCCTTGATAACTATCAGTAGCCATAAGTTCAAGGATATGCACATCCCTTTTGCTGTTAGTGACTGTGTCCTTCAGATACAGTAACTGGCCATCTGCCCATGGGTATGCATGCTTCTTCTACATGCATTGGCAATGTATCCTTGAATATTGGTACCCCCTTGCAGTTACTAGCCCTGTGCCTTTAAAGTGCACAAACCAGCTGGACTCACTAGCCATGAGCTGTTGGATATGAACAACCGCTTTGCAGTCCCTGCTTTTGTGCCCCTAGGTATGTGTATCCTATGTGCATACACTAGCCACATGCCTTTGAATGTAAAAAGTGATGCTCAGTTGCTGTCCCTTTACCTTTGGATACAAACAACCTGTGAAGTCATTTTCCATCATCCTTGAGTATGCAGACCCCCTATACATTTATTATTCATTTAACATTTGTTTACTGAGAACATCTGACTTGGAACAGAGCCCATTTTTAGCAGAGGCCCGTGGAGAAACACTCCAGATGCATGTCTTTGGAATGTGGGAGGAAACCGCCTGGAGGAAACCCACACAAACATGGGGAGGACATGCAGATTCCACACAGAGGGCACCCCAGCCAGGAATCAAACTAGAGAACTTCTTGCTGTGAGGCAACAGCACTGAGCCACCACATTAGGTTCAAGTATATGCATGTCCGTTTTGCTGCAAGTGGCAGTGAACTTCAGATACAGTAACTGGCGATGTGCCCATGGATATGGGCATAACTGCATGGGTGTACCCACATCCATGTAACTTTAAATATGTAAGCCATCTTTGTAGCCACTGGTCTTACACCTTTCCATATGCATTCCCACTCTAAAGTAACATTTCATGTGCCCTTGGATAATGCATACCCTGTGCATGCAATGCCAATGTGTCTTTGCATGGGCATAGCTCTGTGCAGTCACTGTTCTTATGTCCTTGAATATGTAGACCTCGTGTACAGTTGCTAGCCATATGCTTTTAGTTATACGTGCCCCCTGTATAGGGGCTGTTCATGTACCCATTGAATAAGCACACATCCTGAGCAGCCACTGGTTATGTGCCTTTGGATATGTACACTCTGTGCAGTCATTTTCATTGTTGGATATGTGCAGTCAGTGATTACATAACCTTGGGCATGTGCACTCCCTGTGCAGTTCTTGCAGTGTGCTTTGGAAATGTATCTCTGTGTAGTCACTGATCATGTACCTTTTGACTGGGCACATCCCTTTTGCAGTCATTTGCCATGTACCTTTGGATATGTGCATCCATTCTGCAGTCACTGACTACATGACATGAGATATGTGCACTCCTTTGCAGTCACTAACAATATGACATGGTATATGTGCAATACATGACATGGGACATGAGCACTCCTTTGCAGTCACTGACTACATGACATGGGGCATGAGCACTCCTTTGCAGTCACATGGGACATGAGCACTCCTTTGCAGTCACTGACTACATGACATGGGACATGAGCACTCCTTTGCAGTCACTGACTACATGACATGGGACATGAGCACTCCTTTGCAGTCACTGACTACATGACATGGGACATGAGCACTCCTTTGCAGTCACTGACTACATGACATGGGACATGAGCACTCCTTTGCAGTCACTGACTACATGACATGGGACATGAGCACTCCTTTGCAGTCACTGACTACATGACATGGGACATGAGCACTCCTGTGCAGTCAGCGACTACATGCCATGGAATATGTGCAGTCCTCTGCAGCCAATGAGTACATGACATGATATGTGCACTCCTGTGCAGTCACTGACTACATGACATGGGATATGTGCATTCTCCTGCAGTCACTAACCACATGACATGAGATATATGTGCTCCCCAGCAGTAATTAACTACATGACGTCAGATATGTTCACTCCCTTGCAGTCATATGTGCACTCCTGTGCAGTCACTGACCACATGACCTGGGATATATGCACTCTCAGGTAATCACTGGTGATATGACTGTAGATTTGCACAGTCTCTGTGCAGCATTCTTCTATAGCTGCTAAAGTACTATCTCACCAAAACACATCTGATTGAAAAGACCTTGTCATCCTATTAAATTTACTTGACTTAATACTACTACTACTACATCTACACAAAAGTTGCTGAACATCAATGAAGCAGAAGCCTACAGTGTTGGCATAGAGGGATAAACCCCTGAGTAGGAATTTATACTCAGCAGATTTTGACTTCACTGTTTCATTATGAGGACTGTTAGAGCTTGGCTGCACTGATTTATTACAGGGACGTTGTTGTTTGTAACGTTTGGCTGAAGTATTTCCCAGTTAGGGGTTTATTGTTAGTAGCATTTGCACTGTTTTAGTAGAGTTTGCCTACACTGATTCATGACTAGGACTTTACAAGCAGAGTTTGACTGTACTGAATAATTACTAGGATTTTATTGGTGACGAGTTCGTCTGCATGGATTCATTATTAGTTTTTTTGTTGGTTTCAGTCTGAAACTCAAATGTCTGCCATTATTTCTGACTTCACTCTTCAATGATTTGCCAGTGACTTACCAGAAAACTACAATTTTATATGAGAAACAGACTAAAAAATATGAGGTGAAAATCTGGACAGTTGAGAGGTATGCTATGAGTTTGTTACTAGCAGAGTTTGGTAACTATTGTTGCACTGATTCTGTACTTGTTTTGTTATTAGTAAAGCTTGGCTGTGTATGGATTTATTACTAGTATTTTTTGTTAGCATATTTTAGCTGCACTGATAACATTATTATGAACTTGTTAGCAGAGCTTGACTGTACTAATTCATTAGGCTGCTCTGAGCCATTCTGCATGGATTAATTAGTAGCAGTTTATTGTTAGCACAGTTTGGCTGTACTGTTTCTGTGTTAAACTTCACCTGTACAGGTTCATTACTACAAACTTCCGGTTTATTGGATTTCAGTGAACTCTTTCCTTCTTTATTAAGGCAAATGATGAATAAGCAGTCATCATCTTCTTTCGGTTGTTCCCATTAGGGGTCGCCACAGCGGATCATCTGTTTCCATTTCTTCCTGTCCTCTGCATCATGCTCTTTCACACCAACCACCTGCATGTCCTCTCTCACCACATCCATAAACCTCATCTTAGGCCGCCTTCTTTTCCTCTTACCTGGCAGCTCCATCCTTAGCATCCTTTTCCCAATATACCCAACATCCCTCCTCAGCACATGTCCAAACCAACGCAATCTCGCCTGTCTTGCTTTATCACCGAACTGTCCAACCTGAGCTGACCCTCTAATATACTGATTCCTAATCCTGTCCGTCCTAGTCACACCCAGTGCAAATCTTAACATCTTTAACTCTGCCACATCCAGCTCTGACTCCTGCCTTTTCGACAGTGCTACCGTCTCCAACCCATATAACATAGCTGGTCTCACTACCCTCTTGTAGACCTTCCCTTTCACTCTTATTGGTACCTGTCTGTCACAAATCACTCCTGACACTCTTCTCCACCCTGCCTGTACTCTCTTCTTCACCTCTCTTCCACACTCGCCATTACTCTGAACTGTTGATCCCAAGTACTTAAACTCATCCACCTTTACCAACTCTACTCCCTGCAGCCTCACCATTCCTCTACCCTCCCTCTCATTTACACACCTATATTCTGTTTTAGCCCTGCTGACCTTCATTCCTCTCATCTCTAAAGCATATCTCCACCTCTCCAGGGTCTCCTCAACCTGGTCCCTACTCTCACTACATATCACAATGTCATCTGCAAACATCATAGTCCACGGGGCCTCCTGTCTAATCTCATCTGTCAACCTGTCCATCACCACTGCAAATAAGAAAGGGCTCCTAGCTGATCCTTGATGTAATCCCACCTCCACCTTAAACATATCTGTCACTCCCACTGCAGTCCTCACCAATGTCACACTACCCTCGTACATACCCTGTACCACTCTTACATACTTCTCTGCCACTCCCAACTTCCTCATACAATACCACAACTCCTCTCTAGGCACCCTGTCATATGCTTTCTCTAAGTCCACAAAGACACAATGCAACTCCTTCTGACCTTCTCTGTATTTCTCCAACAACACTCTCAGAGCAAATATTGCATCTGTAGTGCTCTTTCCTGGCATGAAACCATACTGCTGATCACTAATCATCACCTCCCCTCTTAACCTAGCTTCCACTACTCTTTCCCATAACTTCAAGCTGTGACTGATCAGTTTTATCCCTCTGTAATTACTGCAGCTCTGCGCATCACCCTTATTCTTGAAGATAGGTACCAAAACACTTTTTCTCCACTCCTCAGGCATCCTCTGACTTTCCAAAATTTCATTAAACAATCTGGTTAAAAATTCCACTGCCATTTCTCCTAAGCACCTCCATGCTTCCACTGGTATGTCATCTGGACCAACAGCATTTCCATTCTTCATCCTCTTCATAGCTGTCCTTACTTCCTCCTTGCTAATCTGCTTCACTTCCTGATTCACTATCCCCACATCATCCAACCGTCTCTCTCTCTCATTCTCTTCATTCATCAGCCGTTTAAAGTACTCTTTCCATCTACTCAACACACTCTCCTCACTTGTGAGTATGTTTCCCTCACTGTCCTTTATCACCCTTACCTGCTGCACATCTTTCCCAGCTCTGTCCCTCTGTCTAGCCAATCGGTACAGGTCCTTTTCTCTCTCTCTTTAGTGTCCAGTCTCTCATACAACTCTCTATATGCCTTATCCTTAGCCTTTGCCACCTCTCTCTTTGCCATGTGCCTCATCTCCTTATACTCATGTCTACTTTCTTCATCTCTTTGACAATCCCACTTCTTCTTCGCCAGCCTCTTCCTCTGTATACTCTCCTGTACTTCCTCATTCCACCACCATGTCTCCTTGTCCTCCTTCCTCTGTCCAGATGTCACACCAAGCACCTTCCTAGCAGTCTCCCTTACTAGCTCTGCTGTAGTTACCCAGCTATTCGGTAACTCTTCATTGTCTCCCAGTGCCTGTCTTAACTCTTCCCTGAACTCCACCTCACAATCACCCTTTTTTAACTTCCACCATTTAATCCTTGGCAATGCTTTCACACTCCTCCTCTGCTTCTTGATCACCAACATCATCCTGCAGACCACCATTCTATGCTGCTTAACTACACTTTCCCCAGTCACCACTTTACAGTCTCCAATCTCCTTCAGACTGGCCCTCCTACATAGGATATAATCCACCTGTGTGCATCTTCCTCCACTCTTGTACGTCACCCTATGCTCCTCCCTCTTCTTAAAATATGTATTCACCACAGCCATGTCCATCCTTTTCGCAAAATCCACAATCATCTGACCTTCTGCATTCCTCTCCTTAACACCATACCTACCCATCACTTCCTCATCCCCTCTGTTCACTTCACCAACATGCCCATTGAAGTCCGCTCCAATTACTAGTCTCTCACCCTTGGGTACACTCACCACCACTTCATCCAACTCACTCCAAAATTTTTCTCTCATCCATCGCACACCCAACTTGTGGAGCATATGCACTAACAACATTCATCATTACACCATCAATTTCAAGCTTCATAAACATCACTCTCAGACACTCTCTTCACCTCCAAAACACTCTTGGCATACTTTTCCGTTAGGATAACCCCTACCCCATTTCTTCTGTCATCCACACCATGATAGAACAATTTGAACCCGCCTCCTATACACTTGGCCTTACTTCCCTTCCATCTGGTCTCTTGCACGCACAATATAACAACCTTCCTTCTCTCCATCATATCAGCTAGCTCTCTCCCTATACCAGTCATACTGCCAACATTCAAAGTTCCTACCCTCAGTACTACACTCCTAAACTTCCTCCTCTCTTCCTGCCTTCGGGCATGCCTTCCCCCTCCTCCTCTTCTTCGGCCAACCGTAACCCAATTTCCGCCAGCACCCTGTTGGCTAACAGTACTGGTGGCGGTCGTTGTTAACCCGAGCCTCGACCGATCCGGTATGTAATTATGAAAACTTCTCCGCATCAGTAATTTTTGGCAGAGGTTTTACGCCGGATGCCCTTCCTGACGCAACCCTCCCCATTTATCTGGGCTTGGGACTGGTACAAAGAAATGCACTGACTTGTGCATCCCCAGTGGATGAATAAGCAGTGTGGTTGTATAAGAATATCAGTTGGCAAAAAATGCAATAAACCTAAGGAAGCCAGAATCCAAAATATCTGTATGTTAACTCTAGGAGCTAAAGAAAGAATACAAGTTAGACCCCGTGATTGCAGTAGGGACAAAGTCCAAGATTGAGGGCTCAGATTGGGGGATCTCAGTTAAGTTTTATACCTCAGTCAGATTGAAAATACATTACTCCAGACCTGCAGGGGCTGTCCTGTATGTTGAAAATCATTTTATTTATGGCGGCATGTATACTTTGTCAGGAATTCATCACAATTCCCAGCATGGGCCGTATGCCCCAAGGTAAATAGACGCTGTTGCCACAGTACAGTACTTTGGGATTAATAGACACATTAACCACAATGAGGAAAGACCTCATTATTGGCTAATTTCCTTCTCTGTGAATTGCAGTTAACTACCGCAAAGTGCAGATCAACATTTCTGATGGTAGTTAACTGTGGAGGCTACATGGTGTAAGCACGAGCACCCCCCCCCCCAACACCACTATGCTGCACATACAAGCACACAGTAAAAAAAAAAAAAGCGCGCACACACCATGTACACCATACTGTTAGAACATTCATGATGTTCCTTTTTCCCCTGTCCAGGTAATACACAGATAATTACAGTCCGTCCTTAATGCAAAATGTTCGTGCTTCACACTTCATAGCCTTCAGTAAATATGTGCTAGGGTATAAGCTGTTTGCAGGGTGGAGGGGTATACTTAATTTTCCCTGACCCTCACTCTTACACAGCATGACATGTTGCAGGCATTGCACAATGCCCGAGATCCTCAGAGTGTGTGTGTGTGTGTGTGTGTGTGTGTGTGTGTGTGTGTGTGTGTGTGTGTGTGTGTGTGTGTGTTTTGTCACACTGCCCTATCAGTTACTGCAGCAGGCTAATGCAGGTGTGCCTTGTCAGGGGTGCAGAGTTCAAATCCCTTCCCCTCATGTTTTTTTCTTTTCTTTTTTTTTTTTGTCGTTTTTTTTTTTTTTTTTTAACGTGTATTTTAAATATTTCCTGAGGTTTAGTGTCCCCCACTGTCCTATCCCCATTCTTTTTACATGCTGTTCAGGCATAAGAAAATTAGTTATCCCTGATGTCTAGTGTCTTCCCTCCCCCCAAGTGCCCATATTGTTATCCCTGGTGTCTTGTCTTGTGTTTGCCCTAATTCTATCACTGTTAAACTGCCATTAAAGCACAAAGACATTGTAGTTCTTTGTTAATGTCTAGTGTTCCCCACAGTGCTTGTCCTGTTGAAGTGTCATTAAGGTGACTGATTTCCTGTAGAAATTATTAGTGTTAAAATGCTTATTAAATAAGCATTGTAGAGTAACTCAAGAATAACTATGAGAAGCAGATCTGGAAAGATAATCTGTGCACCAACTCCGCATGTAAACAGCCCCATCGGTAGGATAAAAAAATCATTCTAGAAAGATGAAACTTCAGAGATGACCTAAATGTAATTTCCTTGATGCATGCTTCAGTCAGGGGTGGGAGCCGATTCCAAACGGATGGGATAAGGTAGGCAAGTGATACATTGCCTGACGTTTACAGTGAACATTTGGAACAAACGGCAGACCTTCATTTGACAACCTAAGTGACCTTATAGGAGACGCACGGCACCAAAAGCACTTTGAAATAAGCAAGACTCAGGTTGTACAGAACCTGTCATATCAACAGCAGTATCTTGTCCATGGGCCTAGCATTGGTTACCAAGTAGTATATATCTTGCAACCAGATATAATAGGGCATGAGTCACAGTGTGCCAGAGCCTGTCTGAAAAATCAAGGTAAGGAGCGTTATGGTAATTGTCGAGACAATACCAGTGCATAGATCACTGTAGCCATGTCTGAAGATAAAATTAAACATTTTCCAGTGGAGGAGAGACCCCAAGCAGTCCTCAAATGTGGAAAAGTGTGGCACAGCGGTAACAGAACTGGGTGTCGTCATGTCTCTCGTATGACTTGTCTCAGGGGCAGCATATGTACTGTAAAACATAAATGATGCCATGATCAAGCCTTAAGGCACTCTACCCTGCAGAGGGACACTTCTGGAAGAACTGATCCCAAAAAGCAGATGAATGCCAAGTAATACAATACTTTAGCATGGAATTTTAATTATCAAATGCAGGATGGTAGGCTACTTACCCAAGTGGCTCTGTCTTGAAATGTAGCTGTTACAATTTGCTTGAATTACAATGAAAGATATATAGAAACAGCTGTGCATGAGGAAAATGTATGTGATATGGGTATCTGAGTGTATTTAGGCTTAGAAATCTGAATGGGGACATACATAGTCATTTCATAAACATTGTAATAACATGGCAGACCAGGGAGGAGAATAAGAAACTAGTGTCATGCACTAAATGTTGGCAGAGCTGTAGGCAGAATGTATGACAAGTCAGTGAGGCAGGCAACTCCTGCACATTGAAAGGTATCTGTACAACAGAAAGAAGATAGTCGGCTTTCTTTGGGATACAGAAGGATAGTGGTGTAAGAAATGATATGCCTACTCCACACGGGCAAAACCCAGATGAGCACCAAAATGGAGAAAAGGTGCTGTGAGGTAGCAGTGCCAACTGCTCTGTCACTGTGCTGTCCTGTCTTCATAATGTGCTTAACAAACCGCTGCTGTTAGTTAGGGATACCAAATTGCTAATAGACCACATATAGGTTCATAGGTGTATACTAGGCTAATGGCCCTGGAGCCTTTACAAGCCTAGCCCCAAAAAAGAAAAAAAGATTGCCCAGGCACTGTGCCACCCGATGTTATTTCACAGTGCCCATATCCAGTAGGCAACTGGAATGATCCCTGGAGTGATCTTTCTGTTACCCATCCACTCGTCAAGATTTCTCTTGAAGGCCAACGAAGTGAAAGTGGTATATTGTTCCTATTTATAAAGGAAAAGGCAAGTCGGACTTAAACTTATAGACTAAGAAGCATTTTAAACAATGTATCCAAATGAATGGAACACCTTGTTTTGAATCTTCTGAAAGTAAACTTCTCCAAATCGAGTTTTCTTGACTGCCATTGGCACAGTTGCATTAAGAAAAAAAAATCTGCCATCACTAATGTCCATAATTTGAACAATCTAGCAGCTCCTTTGAGATGAAGCTTTTAGTAGACATTGTTTATATGGATATGTCAATGGCTATTTTTTAAACAAGAAACATAATCACTTATGACATAGGTAATCTTATGAAATGAAAACAAACCACACAGACATAATTTCAGTTCCAAATATTATACATTACAAACCATGTTGACACAATTGTAGTTGCAAACATTATACATCACTTATAATCTATCATTCCCAGTCAAACATTACATAGTTCATTTAATTCCTGCTGCCTTCTTCTAAACCTCATTCCTCCTCTGCATGCCCCACACTTCTCATTTTTTCAAATGTAATTTGCTCCTACCTTTTTCGAAAGATCTCATTTCCAGTTGTTTTATCTCCTTTTCTATCTTTGCTACTTCTTTTTAAAGTTGGTTTAGAATTTGATTTCCATTTTCTGGTAATTGTTTTTGGCAGCCACCATAATTAGACTCGGTAAGACCCTTACTATGTCTAGGCAACTCAGAAAACACAAACCAGCGTGCATCACCGAAGGCAAACACATGACCAATGTTATGGTGCAATTCCCAATAAGGTCCTGCTTGGTGTGTTTCAAAACAGTATACCAGAAGACACGTTATAGTATACCACAATACACAAAACAGGAATGGTCAAGTGCTTTCGTCCCTAAACATTGGACTTCATCAGAACCATTCTAAACTGTTACAAATTCACTTAAATAATTAAAAAATTATGTGATCAATCATTAACCTAATTGTTTCTATCTTAGACGAATCCTACAATAAACCATAAAATAAATGTCTACACAAAATAATATAATACACTATTATAAAACCATTGCCTTTTTCCCTTAATATAGGTACAACAGAAGTGTGTTCATTAATACCCGGTGGTATTGTGGCGTTTAACCGAAGTTGCCACTTTAGTTCATGTTCTTCTACTTTGTTCTCCCAAAAAACACCCTTCTACTTTGTTCTTCCAAAAAACACCCTTCTCGCAAACGTATTTACAATCATCTATATGCCATTAAAAACCAGGATGAGAACAATGCCCTTTTTTAAACGCAGTAAATAAGCGCCCCTGCAACCCCCACCCCCTGCTAATTAAATGTACCAACTCCGAGACTGCATTACAGTGAGGAAAACGGTAAATATCCAGTTCTGCACTGTACAGCGATCTCCATTCAAAACGTTCGAAGTTTCAAAATTCGATCTTATATTCTCGGCCTTTTGAAGTTTTGAAACTCTGAGCTTCTGAAAGGGATCTTTTAGTCATATACATGTTTACTTTATCCACTTTTGTTATCCTCGAAAAAAAAAACTTCTTTGCATAGTTTTTCCCATAACGTTTTTTACTCTTACATTTAAAATCATGTTCCACAGTTTCTTCTTCTTGACAATATAAACATATTCTACCACTTTTCTTTTTATATGGCATATTTCCTTTTACTGTAAATTTATCCATTACCAGTCTTCACAAAAACATTTTGACATTCTATTCTCGGATTACACCATTTAGTTCTTATTTTTATAGCTTTAAATTTTTCATCTGATAAATTTTCCCATGTTTTTACACACTACATTCTTATACCATACTTTTCTATATTTTGCTGTATCATCAGTTTTTTATTTTCCACAAAAATATTTTTGTTGAGAGTATGTGTGAATTTGTGGTGTGGATGAACTACCACAGCAGGGCTAGCCACCCAGTGGTGTTAACCTTGGTTCTATGTGATAGTTGCTGTTTGAAGTGACACCCTGACCCCTTGTAAAAAAATGGGAAAAAGAGTATATGGATGGATTTATACACTTATTTTTTTCTCTTTTACTCTTTTTTACCATGCCCCCAAATTTGTCATACTTGTACAGTCTTATAACTAATCCCTCATCTTTTTCATTTATCCACTTTAACACTTTGTTCAAATTTAATGAAGCAACATATACCATTAGGTTGATTAACATTAAACCTCCTCCTTCTTCTTTATTTACATACAGAACTAGTCTTTTTACTGTTTTATTCTAGAACCCCATTTAAATGAAACCGTATCTGCAGTAATTCCTTTTCAAATACTGTTGGCAGCATAAAATACACTTGCTAAGTATGCCATTTTCCCATCAGTACTGAATCTATCAAATAAGCCCTTTTTCCTGAATGATAATTTATATGTTCTCCAGAAAAGTCAGGCTTGTTTTATATTTTCTATTTTTCCCATTGAATTCTACTTGCATCTTTATAACCAAATTTTATGCTTAACACAGAAATTTCATTCATTGTAAAATATAAACCCCCGATCTTTACTACATAACCTAACCTTTTACTTTTTTCTTTATATAAAGTCATCCCTAGACACTCAGTTGTGCAAATTATTACGTCTTTTATCCAAATTTAGTTTTTTTGCAATTATTATGTCATCTGTATAGTTTAACAGAACTGAATTCTTAGCCCTCCAGGTATTACATATCCCACCTCCTTCATTTTGTAATTTATTTCACATCCTATCACATTCATAATTAATGCAAAGAGTATACAGCTCTTTGGACATCCCAGTCTTATACTAATCTTCATATGTACCTTTTGGCTTAACCAGCCATTTAAAAGTATTTTTTTACTTTATTATTACTGTACACTGACATACATAATTTCCTAACATTCTCACTTTAATATTCTTTCATTGTTCCCTATAAGATTTCATGTTCATTTGTGTCAAATGCCTTAAGGTCTGCTATCATGATTTTTGCTTATTCGTTTCAGTTCATAATATCATCCACAATTTTTCTGCCGTTAGTAATTCTTGACAACCCTTCCCCTTTGTACTGTATGCGCTATCTTCCATTTTAGTTTCACATCTCTTTTTGTATTATTTTCATAAAGATATTATAATCATTATTTTGTGCAGAGTCTGCATGTCCTCCCTATGTTCGAGTGGGTTTTCTCCGGGTACTGTGGTTTCCTCCCATGTTACAAAGACATGCATTTGGAGTGTTTCTCCCAGGGCCTCAGCTGAAAATTGACTTTGTTCCAAGTCGGACTTTCCTGGTAAACAAATAATAAATAAAATAAATAATTCAGAGCCTTTAAAAAATATTTTTTGCCAGTCTCTTAAATTTTTATACATACCCTATTCCATCTTTGCCTGCAGTAAGTCTGTATTTTACTTGCCCTAATACTTTATCCAGCTCATTTAAATAAATCTCTTTTTCCAAATCTTTATTCTTTTTTCTGTTAAAATTTTTAATTTCCATGTTTTTTCACTGCTTTCTTTTTTCTTTAAGCAATTCTTGTATGCATTGCACAACACTATTCATGATATTTTCCTGAGTTATTTCTATTTCTTTTTTTACATTTTTTATTTCTCTCATTACACTACCATCTTCCTTTACTAATCTACTTAAGTACGTGATACTTTCTCTTTCTCCTTGTAAGAAATAGCTTTGCTTTTATAAAAAAATCTTGTATTTTTTTTTCTTTCACATAAATCTTTTTCTTTGTCAAAGTATTTTCTATCATTGTGTTCTAAATCTTCCAATGCACCATTATATGTTTGTTTTTATATTTTTCTTTCTTACCTTTCTCACATCATATTGTCACTGTAAAAACATTTTTTTATATTTTCCTTGAATATCATCCACCATTCAGACCATTTTTTATACAATGTTCTCATAGTAATATGATCTTTCCATAACTGTACTAATCTCTTTCCTTCTTCGTTCCATGCTTTCTCAATTATCCTTTTTATTAATTTGCCTGTTTTATATATTCCTTGTTTTCCTTTATTTCTAGCCATATTGCAAGATGATCAGAAAATCCTGTTTCATCTACCTCCCCTTCTCCTATAACTAAATCTTCTGATATAATAATCCTCTTCAGTTTTATACATACCTCTTTCCATAAATTTTTGTCCCAATGTTTTAACTTAACACATCTTGACTTCTGACATTTTCCTTACATCATTTCCTTTTTTACACTTGCCTCTTAAATCACAATGAAAATCTGTTGTTATAATATTCATATTTACCACTACATAGTCTAAAATCTGATGAAATAAGATTTCCCTTTCTTTACAATTAGTAAAAGCATATAATGTTATAATTCTGTCTACTTGTGCTTTTCATTTTAAATTGACAGTGGTTAACGTTTCCATTTTTGCTAAAGTTACATCTGTTTTTTACTGTATTCCTGCAGAATACAAATATTGCAAAACATTTCCCAAATTCCAGAGTGTTTTCTCCCCATAGTTTCTCTGTTTGTAATCTTTCTTCTTTTGTTAAAGTCTTTTGTCTTCTAATATAATTACATCTACTTCACATGTGCTACACCACTCCAGAATTCCTATTCTTTTTTACTATATCCTTAAAACTGTTCAGATTTATAGAAAGTACTCTTAAATTGTTATTTTCAATTTTCCTTAGATTCAGGGATTCAGACGTTCATAGCTAATTACTAGGCTAGCTATCTTAATAGGCCATTCTAATCCTAACCAATTCCTTCCTAAACGTGAGAATCAAGCACTGTACCTTGTGTCTGTGAGTGAAACATCTTAACCGATATACCAAGTTCCAATCTTTTTGCTGTATATGTTCTTTTTCATCCATTTCCTTTCGATTTGTTTTTTTTTTTTCTTTTTATGTCTTTTACCCTTTTACCAATAAAATTCTTTAATACCTCCCTGTTAATGCCATCACTTATTGCAGAACCTTCTTCTATGCCTTCTTTTTTCTCATCTATTTTTTCTTCTGTTTCTACTACTGCTAAAATTTCTTCTTTGTTCATTGTTTTTCTTTTTCCTTGCTCATATTTTCATTTTTGCAAAATTTTTCAATTTTGTTACATTTATGACATTTCAATTCACATGTTTTCATAAAGTCCCATTTCCCCACAAATATAACATTTTCTTTTGTCACAGTTAACTTATCAAATGTTTATCTTTTTCACAAAAAAATGTTTTGGGTTGTCCCCAGTATTTTACAACACCCCTGTTCCTCTTTACATTTATCATGCTTGGTATATGTGTACATTTTCTTTCTATTTTTAATACAATATTACAGGCCCAGCCACCGGTCCATAAGTCTCTCTTTCTACCTCTGTTTGAAATTGCACATGAGTCTTCTTTTTCGTTTCCCTGTTAAATGCTTTTATTACATAAAGATTCCATGGGTTACAGTCTTTCTTTTTCATATTCTCCAAGAAAAATTTCTATTGAAAAAACAGTCTCAAATTTAATGTCACAAAATGTCTCTTTGTTAATAAGAATAAATGCTCTTACCTCATGTGTTTGTACACCCGAAGGAGCTATTAAATTGTCCCACACTTCATACCTGTTCATTTCTTTGTCTTCTTTACTTTGAATCTGTACCACGTACTTCGTTTTTCATTTTATTCTGTCTTCTTTTCTGCTACTCCCCTTTTGCCTTCTTTTACTTTGCATATGTTTTCTTTTCCATCTCACCACTATTTTTCAGGATTGTCTCTGCATCCTCCTTTTGTATTTTCTCCCTAATGTCCCCCCCCCCCCCGATTGGAGGATTACGGCTGCTGTGTGGGTGTGTGATGTATTAGTAGTTTAGATGCTTCATTTGTGACATTGCTTCAGTTAATTGTAGTAAATCCAAGGAAAAGTATGCCTATCTCCATGTTATATATAAAAATATGAATAGTAAGTTTTGAAATTTAATTTTACTAGCTTGACCCTAATAGTACAAGCAAGATATTTTCACAGCATTCTGTCTCAACCAAGACCTCCAGCATACTGTGCTGGCATCACTGTCGGCAAACCAACACGAGCCTCTGGCCAATTAGGTGTTGAGTTTTCACTTAAGAACATTATCCTTTTGGCTAGGAAACCATTAGTATGATGGTTAAGGTCAAATTACAAGGGCACACACACACACACACTCACACACCTATCTGCCCAATGGCCTACGTAAGTCTAGGCAACAAGGTTCCCTGGCTTACGCCACCCAAGAAAGTTATTTTCCTGTGCCACTGTCGAGCAGAGACAGAGAAGTGATCCCCAGGGTGTGTTTCCTATTTCTCATACACTCATCAAGATTTTTCTTGAAGAGTGCTAATGAAGAACTTTGCTTGACATAGATGGGTAGCCTGTTCCAGAGTATGGGAGGTCTCGGACAGGAATCTATCCCTCCAGCATGTCCTGTTTACTGTGGCGACAAGGTTTAGGTCCCTAGAGCGTGTAGCTCAGAGGGATTGGGATTTCTTTAGGTGTAGCATGTCCAGCAGCTCTGGGTTTGACATAGCTTTATATGTTAGGGAGAGATCACCTCAGAGTAGGTGATATGCTACGGAGTAAAGCTGGAGTTTTTTGAGGCGGTCAGTGTAGGGCATTTGTTTGAGGCCAGTAATCCTCTTTGTGAGGTACTTTTGTGGCCTTTCCAGCTGCTGCAGATGTCTTGTGAGGTACATTCCAAAAGGGGCGTTGTACTCTATAATTGGTCTAATGAGTGTCAAGTAGAGGGGAACAATGACCTCTTTTTTTCCTGGATGAGAACCCTTTTATGATGAGGTGTGCCATGTAGAAGGACTTCCTGACTACTGTGGCGATGGGACTATCAAAGGAGAGACTACTGTCCACCTGGGCCTCAAGGTCTCTTATCATGCATTCGGTGTTAAGTAGATTGCTGCCTATGTGGTAGTTCATGGGTTCAGAGTTTTTACCAAAGGGGTTGACACTGCACTTTTTGGCATTGAGCTTGAGGCCATGGCTCTGACACCAGGCATCTGTCTCAGTGAGGCCCTTCTGTAGGATGTCCACATCATTTGGGGACTTGACTATGGCTCCTAGTTTGCAGTCATCTGCGAACTTAGCCAGAGGCTTCTGTGTTAGCCTGTACTTCAGAGAAGTAGATACCAAACAGGAGAGATCCCAGGATGGAACCCTGTGGTACTCCACTTGTCACTGCTTTGAGGTCAGTTTTGGAGTCTGCAACTTTTAGTGTGGGTTCTGTCAGTGAGCCAGTTGGCAACCCATCTTGTGACGTAGGGATTTATACCTAGTTTAGTGAGTTTAGCTATAATTCCAGAATGGGGGATGGTGTCAAAAGCCTTGGCGAGGGCAAGATAGGCTGTGTGAACCACCTTACCCTCATCTACGGCTTAGGTGACCTGCCTTTCACAAACCCGAACTGGGTGGGATCCAGAGTTTGGAGGTTACCAATGTCTTTGTTTGAGTTTCATGATGATACGTTCCATGGCCTTGCAGACCAGGCTTGTCAGGCTAATAGGTCTATAGTTCCCGGGATCAGTGGTGGCTCCCCATTTGTGGAGTGCGATAATTGTTGCTGTGCGCTATTCAGTGGGCACAAAGCTTGATGCGAGGCTATTACTGAACATGGTGCTTAAGTGGGGAACCAGTTCGTTCTGGAGTTCTTGTAAAACACAGCCTGGGATGTTGTCCGGTCCCATGGATGCTGTGTTTATGGCTTTAGAGAGTGCAGCTTTTACCTGCGTAGTTGTGATTACATTCTTCCTGTGTAGATATGGGCCCTTTAGGGGGTGAGAGGGTGGTAAAGTTAACACTGAACCGATCTGCCAGGATGTTGGCCATATCAGCTGGTTCTGTAATTTTCGTGCCTTTGTGCTGTAACTCAGAGCAAATCTGGGTGTTGCCATAGAGATTCTTGACATAGCTATAGAATGCTTTGTGGTTGTCCATGGAATTAGTGGCGATTTTGTTTTCGTATCTAGCTTTGGAGGATCTTATAAGGGATATCAGCTTCTTGCTGAGGCTGACCAGGGAGCTCCTCCACTCATGGGATTTTACTCACTTTTGCAACAGTTTCTGTTGTACAGTTTGTTTATGGCAGGGGACCAGCAGATTGGCTTCCTTGTTTTTGGAGGGTAGCGTCTTGGTTCTGTTTGGGATAGCACGATCCATGCACTCATGTAAGTGCTTATAGAGTGCATTTGTGTAGGATTCAGCAGTTGTAACTGTATTGTCCATCTGCATGGGTGTGATGAAGTTCACCACTTTCTGGTCTTAAGCATGAAGTTGGCTTAGGAGAATTTTTTACTGTGGTTTCCTTAATGGGAGTATCAAGGGTGATGAGTTGACTTCAGGTGTGGAACACCGGTCACTCATGTTAGTAATGACTAGGTCTAGGATATTTTTGCCCCTGGTGAGGGTGTGGATAACTTGATCTAAGGCATTGGAGTTTATGAATTCCAGAAAGCGTTGAGCTAAGGAGTTGGTACACGAGTAGTTTTCCCAGTTAATGGTGGGGTAGTTGAAGTCACCCATTATTAGAGTGTTTGGTTGAACCCTAATATTTTCCAGTACATCAAGAAAAGAGGAGTGGGAATCCTGGGGCATGGTGGGGGATCTGTAGCAAACTACAATTTGGATTGCAGTTTTGCCCAGAGTTAGTTGCACTTGGATAACCTCGGATGCATTATGCTGAGCAACTAGCCTGGAGGTGTGGATATCCTTAATGATTATGGACACACCTCCGCCTTTGGTGTTTCGGTCCAGGTTACATGGTCGAAAAGTGTGGTATGAGTTATAGCCGGGTAGTGCAGAGGTGCTCTCTGGTGCCTTTTACCAGGTCTCCGTCACTGCACAGATGTTTTCCATTTTAAGGAGTGCCTCGAGTGAGTGCATTTTGAGATTTAGACTTCTAGCATTGAGTAGCATTACCCTCAGTTTTTGCTTGCCTGTTCCTGTTGTGGTGAATTTGTTATTTGAACCCTGCCTGAAAAAGGCACTATAGGGGCAGCAAGAGCCTTCGCCAGTATCCGGAATCCCAGGGGCAACAGGTGCAGGCCGTCTGTCGCAAAGCATTGTGGATTGTTGACCATGTCATCCCAAGCAGACAGATACTGAATCCCCTTAGAATGACACCAGAAGCTTAGCCAATTGTTGAAGTCAGTCATTTTGTCCTTGTACTGCGGTATCATTCTGGGCGATGGCAGAATGCTACTCAGGGCTAGGGTCATACCTGCCTGGGCTACAAGATCAGAGAGCTCTTCCATGTCTCTTTTCATGTAGTCTAGGGAGATACATCTCGGGTCATTCACACCACCGTGGACAATGACAGAGTCATATTTGTACTTGTGGATTGACCTGAGTGCGTGTGTTATGTGGCGGATCCTGGCACCCAACAGGCAGCTGACAGTAACCTTCTCCTTGTTTAGCCTGGTGAGTGGGAAATCGGTGTGCCTGACTATAGAGTCACCTTTGACTAGTGTTTTGTGTAAGTTGTTTTGCCTTATTGGCTGTGGTTGAGTGGTACACTGAGTCTGTGGGCTATGTGTCATTTGGATTGTGTTGGGGGATGGAGGTTGCTTGCGTTTCTGCTTTGGAGGTCTCTGGTCTCCTTTTGGTTAAATATACCACAGTGCATTAGTACAGTACCCCTTTTTACAAAATTACATGTCCAGTAACAGTGTAATGTACAGTACATAAGAAATTACTTTGATTACTAACTTTGAAACTCTTTCACAGCCCCTGACCATTACAAAAACCTAGCAGCACTGGAATTTTAAATTATGGAAGAACACAGTCAGGTCCTTTTCAGATTAGTTATACACCACATACAGACTGCAAGTAGGCTGTATATTAGTTACATATTTACAAATAGTTGAACAAACCCCAAAGACAGTCTATACAACCATGAGGAGCAATCCAAATTGAGAAGAAAAACAGAGTCATTCATAAATCTGTACTTAATGGCCCTACAAGCACAGGGACATTCAATCACCCTGTTCCCCACCTTCTCACAGCATATCATTTCCCTCTCCAAGCAGAGTTTGGACACTATATCTAGACAGTTACAGTCATATTGACTATGTATACCTCGGGTATTTGATTTCTAGCAGATTGAAAAGTTTTGTCACATAAACAGTAGCCGTACAAAACTCGCTAAATAATCAGCCACACACCAGGGAAGATTCCCACCCCCACCCATACAGAGCAGTTGCCACTGTCATCCACAAACTAATACCATAGCCGCTTGTAAGTCACTCATTTTAATATACACACAAAACCCCCCCCAGAAACAACCACTAGAGCCATCTAGCCCAAAAATACAGCACACTGTAGCCACACTCAATCAAACAGTGATGCACAATGATGTGCCATAGCCAAAAAGTAAATACAACAGTGACATGGGGGTAGCCAAAAAGCAGACAGTAATATGCAGTAGGAAAAAAGGCATATACAGCAAAATACTTAAAGAATCAGTTCTGCACACACCATAGAATGCACACTTCTCTTGAAAAGAAAATAATTGAATTGTATGCAGAGTTCATAGTACCCCCCTCCTACTTGTTCCTCCACCACTGTGTAAACAAAAAAAACTCATATAGACAACATTTATACTGCCCCCATACCTCCCAATCTTTTGATACAAAAACTCTCAATAAAACCAGTAATGACGTGCACAATCTGCTAGTCATCCGTAGCCTAAGCTACACCCTATGTCCAGGATACAGCATTTAATTGTTTCCACTAGTCATCCGTGGCGTAAGCTACATCCTGTGTCCAGGATACAACATTTGATTCTTTCCACTAGTCATCCGTGGCGTAAGCTACATCCTGTGTCCAGGATACAACATTTGATTCTTTCCACTAGTCATCCGTGGCCTAAGCTACACCCTATGTCCAGGATACAGCATTTGATTCTTTCCACCTTTGTATGCCCTCTGTGTGACTCTTAAGTGCCTAGCTTAGCTCTCAGTCTCAATCTGTTAATGGAAAAATAATTTGGACAAAGCTAAAAATAATGAGGGTGGAAACAAATGTTTATATCTGGGACAGACTTAAAATGTTGATCTTCTAAACTTAGCAAGTTACTACAATAACAATTTTGCATAAAGTCTGAAAAATCAATCTTCAGTGATTTGCTAGAAACCACAAGTTTTATGGGAAACGGACCAAAAACATAAATCAAAAATCTACACATTCTGGAGTATTCTTCCCTCTTTCCACACACATACACACAGGTCCAAATTCACGGACAAAACCTTAAAATCTCCAAGAGCACCAGGTATTGCATTTAGCATGCATTTTCTGAATGGGGACCATACCAAAACTACAAAGGCAAAATATCTGCACATTTTGCAGGATTCTCCTGTCCTCACAAAACACACACACGCACACGCACAGCCCAAATTCAGAGGCATGTTTTAAATATTGTTTTACAAACTTTAAAAGTAGCTATTATCAGGTTTTGTGTTAGCATTTCATTTTAGTAGGATATAAACTCTGAACCTCAATTTGATGTAATTTACCGGAAAAAACACTGTTTTTATGTGGACCAGACCAAAAACTTTTTTTGTTGTTTGTTTTAAAAACAAAAAACATCTTTATTACATTATCACATATAACATAGGCAATCTTACATTTATATAAAATGGAAACGAGCAATACTGACACAATTTCAGTTGCAAACATTATACATTACAACCCATGCCAATACAACTGTAGCTGTAAAACATTGTACATCACTTATAATATATCCAGTCATTGTCAGTCAAACATTACATAGCTCATTATAATCCTGCCTTCTTTTAAACCTCATTCCTCCTCTGCATGTATTGATCCCACAATTCTTATTTTTCTTATGCATATTTTCTGGGAGTACTGTGGGTTGGCGGACTGTAAGGATTCCCTGTGGGATGAACTGTTGGAGATTCTGGATGGGTAGATTGGTGTGATGGGGGGAGATGATTTTTCTGAGCTGTGATCATACCTCTCAACCTGGAAACATAAAATCTGGATAAAGGCCCATTAAAAATAGGTACAAATCTGTATGCTGATTAACATAAAATTTGCATGCTTAATTATGTAACCATGCTCACTCCAGTGGAACTGTGGGATACCAGCTTTCAAATGCAAATTGAAGAACAGACAACCAAAATATGGTCTCAGACCCTGAAGTAAACGGTAATCATTTTATTTTTGAAATGTGTAGCAATGATGTTCACTGGAAAGTGAGAAGATGATGAACCTTAGGATTTTGTTTTTGGTTACTTGTAGTTCATGGGTTTTGTGGTAAAAGTAGGGCATTTAATGGTAAACCATATTCTAATCTTAGCAAAAGAATATTATAGTGTGGTAGAGCCTGCAAAAGTCATTCTCTATGGCCTAATGATCAGTGGCGTAGCTTGAGTTTGTGCCTCCCGAAGTTGTCTTTGAGTTGCCCCCCCCCCATAGAATCATGGTCTAATGCGGCCCCCCCCATACACAGCCCTCCCCCTTGCAGCCATTCCAATGTCCCATTACTTGGCTGTTTCCCCCATTTACCATAAACACTGTAATGTACGTACTGCTTTACTTTTACGATGATTATTTGGATTTCATTTAAAACTTTGGTACTTGCGTATTATTGCAACCAGATTTTCACGGTAATAGTGGTTGGTTCCCAGTCATGACTAGTGTTCGTTAATGTCGTTAAAATGTAATATAGTTTGTTTTCTTTACCAGTACAGCTTTTTTTCCAGACTATCATTACAATGTGCAAAACATACTGTTGTTCTTTCTTAATGGTGTTTACTGGCACCATGCCGCTTCCTGCAAGTCTGCCTGTTGAACGTTCATTCTTTGTGCCAGCAAATGCTGTCAAGTGATGGTCATACATTCATTTGGTAATCACTACTGTGTAATTTTTGCCCTGTGACTCGTAAAACACATTATTTTGCAATTGCTGAAAAATGCCAAACCACATAGAAAGACAAAACCATGCAATGAGCAATGAAGATTGTCATGGCAGTAATGAAATCACAAATCACTTCAGTAGTAGTATATTTTCCCGAACATACTACCATCGCAAAACCAGTACAAAATCAGAAGTACCAACTTCTTCCTTGAGAAAGGAACCCACAAGCTACTGTCAACATAATCCACCCTTACTTTTTAAAGTCATTAGTTATGGCAGTTTCTTATTGTAGTGTTTGTTTTCAAGAATGTTGACACATTTCTGACAAACTATTACTTTACCAAACGGTTAATTCCTGTGTGTCTGTGTTCTTCTGTGAAGGATTCGTTCCTCACGCTCAAAACATTGCATTCATCACTAAGGCGGCATCCCTGACAATTCGTGTGCGTGTCTGTAATGCAGGCAAAATACCAAGGATTTATGGCATTTTTTTTCTGCTCCTGCAGCTAATTCATACTTTTGCTAATGCAAAACGGAGTATGACCCACACCTTCCAGTGTTTCATGCAGTCATTCCTATTAAAGTATGGCCATTTCGCAACTGCAAAAATCTGGTTGCGATAATACGTAAGTACCAAAACTTTTATTTTACATTTTATACCACAAACACTAATAGACATCTGCTAAACAAAACAATGCAGTCTCACAATGAAAATAGACTTGGCATTAAACCTTCTTTGCTCTTGAAACTCACATTCATTGAAACAACATTGAAACCCACATTCAAAGAAAATGCATCTGGCCAGTGGCAGATTTGGGCTGTTTTCAAATCATAGGCCCCTTGCACAGGAAATTCGTGTTCTCTGATGCACCTTTCTGAGTCTATTAAATTACACGCCTTGTATAATACAACACACTTGTTAAACGTGTTTTAAATTTATTATTTTGAACATGTTTCCAGTAAGCAATGAAACAAAATCCATGAACCAATAATGACAAAACTGCCCAATTCAGAACATTTCCATCACTAATGTCTACTCAAACTTCTACAGTTCATCAGAACCAGTAAATATGCACAATCTCTGCAGAAGTAAATGTCATCTAAATAATTCCACATTAAACAGATCTGTAACTAGTGAAGAGGTTGCTGCTAGCAAACAACTTTATACTTCAGTGTTTCATCTACATATAAAGTGCCTGTTACCCTTGAGGAATAAATTGCCTATGCTACATTACAAAAATGATAAGCTAGTAATATTGCAACAGGGAATGGATGGAAAACTGATAACCAGTTCATAGTTACTAGTAGCAATCCATCAACATACCATGGGAGTAGAACCCACAGCCTTCTGCATCAAAAGCAAGTATTCTTGCTGTGCTACTAACAACACAAACAGGCTTGGCATAAGCAGCACTAAACCTCTGTCCCCATAAAGAACTGTGCAGCACAGGAAATCTGGAAAAAGTCAAACTTTATTGGGGGGGGGTGGCGGGGACAACAAAGGCCCAAAACCAGGGACACATTTTAAACACTGCTTGTATAATCTTAGAAAAGTTGCTAGAATAAAATGTTTTGTGTTACCATGCGTTTCCTGAAAGAGAGAGACTGAAATTTAAATGGCTATCATTATTTAGTGAATTCAGTTCTCACTGATTTGCCAGAAAACTGCAAATTTTAAGAGGAACAGACCAAAAGTATGAGCCAAACATTCCAGAACTATGGACTTAACTCCCTGAATCACAAGTGGCGGTGGTATGGATAGAGAATTTAGGCTTTTGCTCCTTGTACCCGAAAGTACAGGGTTTGAGTCTGAGTAACTGTAACCACCAACACACACACGTACGTACGTTAATAATAATAACGAACTTCAATGCAAGGAGCTTAATGCTTACAATGAGGCTGCTGTTCATCATGTGTGATTGAACCTGGGAAATTCAGACATCCAATATTTGCCCTCAAAAATGGTATTTACAGAGGAATTCGGTACAATTGAGAGGTATGGCTATGATACAGAATCGGACTTGCCTAGACATGATAAGGCCTTGGTGTGTGTCATTATGGTGGCTGTCAAAAAAGCAATTACTAGAAAATAGAAATCAAAATCTAAACCAACTATATTAGAAGTAGTGAATATAGTAACAGAGATACAACAACTGGAATTGGGATCTTTAGAAAACAGTAGGAGCAAACTACACAGGAAACAAATGGGAATTGTGAGAACAGTACATACAGGGGAGGAATACGGTTTAAAAGAAGGCAGGACTTAAATGAGCTATGTAATGTTTGTCTAAAAAGGATTGGGTAGATTATAAAATGTTCTTCCTGTTTCACTGTTGCAGTCATCACACTTGGGTTATCTGCCTGCAGGTAGCCCTCAGTCGACCCGAATGCCAGAGACTTAGTATTTCTGCATCGGTTGCTGTCACTCCAGGACTGATGTCAGGGGTATAAAAACAGGCAGCCAACGCCATTACATCAGTCTTTCTTGCAGAGGAGCCCGAAGCAGAAGCAGTTCGCATGAGTGCCGGTCGGCCGCTACCTGAGTTTTTTCGTTTCCGAATTGAATCATCCTGAAGTCTTCTAAAGCTAAATACCCCGTTGGGGATCCTTTTTTCTTGCTCTAACTGATGTCAGAAAAAGTTAATTGTCTCGCCTGTGGAAAGCAAATACCACACCGAGATTTCCATTCTTACTGCTTCACTTGTTTAGGCCCAGACCATGACGTACCTCGCTGTCGGTTTTGTGTTTTGTTCAATGCACAAACTATTCGTCGTCGGGCCCTTATTGTCGCTAAACACTTTCGTTTTCAATCTCCGTATTCCGAAATGGCTTCGGTAAGCCATACAACTACCGATCTTCTGAAAAAAATATAAGGATAAAGACAGAGACAGACCGCACAGGCCGGTACTCGGTGAAACTCTTTTGCAGCCCCTGATGCCCGCTTCGATGGATTCGCAGGCCACTACCAAGACCGGTTGGGAGTCCGGTATGCAGTGAGACTCTCCTTTGACTATGGAACCTGCGGATGTCTCTACCTTTGATGGGTCCGGAGCCACTGTGCAGGCACAGGTGTCTGAGGAAGTTCTTCGCATTACCGATACTCAGCACAAACCAACGACTTCTTTCGCGTCTTGACTAAAACTACCAAGTTTCTAAGGCCAAGAGTATGAGCTACGCCTATAAAAACAATGACCCAAACTCAAGCACATGTTTCCTTGTCACATCAAATGCTTAAAATTGCAGAAGACCTGATTATGCTGATAAGGGGAAGACAGCTCTCTCCTGCTAAGAGAAAAAATACCTGTCCCCAGCAGCTTTAACAGACCAAGAGTCCAACGACTCTGACGTTTCTGAATATGAAGACATGCCTTTATCTGCTTATGAGGATTCAGATGCAGAGGAATCCATTCCATCTGCTTCCCCTCCAGAGGATTTTTCCTTTGGAGAAACCTACATACTTTAAGAGAGCATTTCCATTGGGAATACCAGGATTATCCACAGTCCAAAAAGAGACTCCGATAATTTCTAGATTTGCCACAATATAGACGTTTAGCAATACCTCCAGTTCTGGATGTTGTGGATGATGTCTTTATGGAATCCAACATAACTCCTGATGCTTTACCCCCTGCTTCAAGAAAACCAGACGGGTATTACAGAGTCCCTGACTCTCTCAAATTTCTTTTTGCAATGTGGTTTTGATGCCCTAGAAGCATCCTGCAGGGCAGCAGTCACTGGTTCTGTACTGAGAAGGCATACTTGGCTTAAGGAGCAGACCTTGCCAGACCATGTCAAATCAAAATTACTAGACACTCCTTTGAACAAGGACAATCTGTTTGGCACCAAACAAAGCAGAAGAGGTTCTAAAAAAGATGGAAGAAAAGGCTAAATCTATGCAGACAATCCTAGATTTCTTGCAAGTGCAGCCTCCTAGATTCAGTAGGCATTGACCCTCGAATCATTGGTCCTTTCCAGCCTCCTCAAGGCCATCTCAAACTAGACCCAGGGGAAACAGACCCCCCCCCCAGACTTCAGTCTCGGGGTATGCAGAGATCTAAGCAATGGGAGTGCCTCTACTTCAAAAACAGGGAGTGCTAAGCCACCCCATTACGGAAAGAATTCACAATTACTTCTCTATTCCTCTCCTCACTTCTGCCCAACTGCTTGTGCCCCTAGGAGGAAAACTTGCCCATCATGCAAAAAACTGGACCTCCATCACCAAAGACCAATGGGTCCTCAACATTGTATTCCATGGGTACAAATTTTACTTCCACTCACTGCCAACCCCAAAAGGGTTCCCAGACCTTCCTCCAGAACAGTGGTAAGAGGCACAAAACCAAATTCAATCCCTGCTCTCCATAAGGGCAATTCAACCTATTCTGGCAGAATAGATGGGTCAAGAGTTCTATTCCAGACTTTTTCTGGTACCCAGAAAAGAGGGCACTTGGCGCCCAATCCTAGATCTTTCCATTCTAAACACCTTCCTGGTGGTACCAAAATTTAAAATGCTCACCCTTCAGCAGCTTCTTCCTATGCTGTCCAAAAATGCCTGGTTAGCCACCCAATACCTAAAAGAAGCTTATCTGCACATCCCTATCAGGTACTTCTGCAGGAAATACCTACGTTTCAGGGCAGGATCTATACAGTATCAGTTTTCTGCATTTACCTTTGGCTTATCCACTGCTCCCAGAGTATTCACAAAATGCTTGGCTCCAGCCATTGCTTATTGCAGACAGAGAAAATTTCAAATTTGCCCATACTTGGATGATTGCGTGATTCAGGCAGACAGTCAGGAACAGCTGTTGCAGCACCTGACATTTGTAAAGAACCTTCTAACCTCCTTGAGGTACACTATCAACGAAAATAAATCAAAACTAGTCCCCAGTCAAAAGATTGTATTCCTGGGAGCAAGCTTGGACACAGCTTCCCAGATGGCATTTCTTACTCCAGAAAAACAAGCCTATCTGACAGGCTACTTCGGTCAGATGGCCACCAGAACCCAGGTATCTGCAAGGAAAATCCTGCAGGCCCTAGGGTTCATGGTCTCTTGCATCCTACTAATTCCATATGCCAGACTGCATATGAGGAAACTTCAATGGTACTTAAAATTCTTTGGTGCCAACATTCTCAGGACCTGGAAACCGTCATACCTATCATACCTTGCCTAAGGATAGAGTTCTTTTGGTGGGCAGCAGCATACAACCACAACAAGGGACTTCCCTTTATTCGACCCCACGCCACCCAGACCCTAACCACAGATGCATCAGACTATGCCTAGGGGGCAGACATGGACAACAAGTGCATTCAGGGCCACTGGAGCCCAAATTAAATTAATCTGCACATCAACCAAAAAGAGATGCTAGTTGTTCAGCACGCTCTGACAGCTTTCAGGTCCCTGCTCTCAACAGGACCCCCGATGATAAAAACAGACAACACCACAGTTATGTGGTGCATAAACAAGCAAGGGGGAACACACTCTTACCCACTCTGCAGGCTAGTCATGGCTCTGTGGAACATGGCCTTGGACATGCAGATTCATCTGCAAGCTCAATTCCTGCCAGGCAAACAAAACTCTCTGGCAGACGACTTAAGCAGAAGTCTCTTAGACCCACACGATTGGCAATTAGACCCCAGCACCTTCAGTATTCTAATCCAGAAACGGGGCATCCCAGAGGTGGACCTCTTTGCCTCCCCCTGCAAT
Source organism: Protopterus annectens (assembly GCF_019279795.1). Lineage (NCBI taxonomy): Eukaryota > Metazoa > Chordata > Ceratodontiformes > Protopteridae > Protopterus > Protopterus annectens. The sequence continues at coordinate 103,680,316 of NC_056739.1, forward strand.
CACCAGCTCAGCAAATTCTGCACCGGGACAGCTCACAGCAGGGTCTGGAAAGTGGATACCCTACCCTATCTTTCCAGTGGGAAAACCTCTCAATATATGCATTCCCCCTTTGCCTCTTCTCTCAAGAATATTACTCAAGATAAGACAGGACAAACCAAGAACAACCCTGATTGCCCCAAACTGGCCATGCCAGCACTGTTACCCACTACTGCGCAGCCTTTCACCGGTGCCACCCTGGCACCTACCCCAGATCCCAACCCTCCTCACTCAGCAGAGGGGACAGATCTTGCATCCACAACTGCAAACCATGAATCTTACAGCCTGGCTTATTCCTTAAACTCTCTCCCAGTGACCAGCCTAAGCAAGCAGGTACTGGACGTCATTCTTGAAACCATTAGACCCAATACAAGGAAATCCTATGCTGATAAGTGGAAAAGGTATTGTATTGTTCCTGGACTCCGTGTAAAGGAGAGGACACAGCACTGCCCTCCTTACCTCTAATCCTGGATTACCTAGCAGACCTACTCCACAGAGGCCTATCCTTCTCCTCCATTAAGATCCATGTCTCTGCTATTTCGGCTCATTACAACACTGAGCCCCCTCTATTCTCTCACCCTCTTATAAAACAGTTCCTGGAGGGGCAAACAACTTAAGGGCCACCAAGGAGAGCACCCACCCTTGCTTGGGACCTTAACTTTGTATTGGAAAAGCTCACGCTACTCCCCTTTGAGCTTGCAGTATCAGCAGAGTTAAAATTCCTCTCTTGGAAAACAGCCTTGCTACTGGCCATCACTTCAGCTAGAAGGGTCTCTGAGCTACAGGCACTTATGGCTGTGGAACCCTTCATTATTTTCCATGCTGACAGAGTTTCCCTCAGGACTAACCTTTCCTTTATGTCTAAAGTGGTGTCCAGTGTGGCTCTCAACCAATCTATTCATTTGCCACCCTACATCTATAGTCCTCAAAATAAAGGGGAAAGGATCCTGCACTCCTTGGACGTGCACAGACAGCTCAGATTCTACCTTGATAGGACTAAGCCCTTCAGGAAATCTGACCAGTTACTAGTAAGCTTTGCACCAGGGGCAGAGGGATAAGCCATTTCAAAACAAACAATCTCCAAATGGATAGCACATTACATCCATTTCTGCTACAAACACCATGTGAAACCAACCCCTCAGGGGGTCAGAACATGTTCCACTAGGGTAACTTCTACCTCTACAGCATTTCTCAGGGGAGTCCCTAATAGGGACATCCTCGAAGCTGCAACCTGTAGTTCTATACACACTTTCAACAGGCATTGCCACCTACCTATATTTTCCAAATCCAGGGCAGGTTGTGCAACAGCAGCCCTGCTGGGTATACTAGCCAGCCCTCTTCTTGACTGCCTCCACCATTTTTTCAGCTTTGGGAATTAACCCAAGTGTGATGACTGCAACAGTGAAACATGAAGAATATAGTACAGTTGTGTACACTTACCATAAATGTAGATGTTCAAGTGTATTCACTGTTGCAGTCCTAGTTTCCCCTCCCCCCACCCACTTTGTCTCTCTCTCCCCTCTCTGTGTCGATTACTCACCCCCTTCAGGGGTATTGGTATTTACTTTTTACTGGTGGTGTTTCCCCCACCATAAATTAGCTCCCTGTTGGGGGGCTTCTGACATTTGGAGCAAGAAAAACTGATGTAATGGCATCGGCCGCCTGTTTTTATACCTCTGACATCCACGTCAGTCCTGGAGCAAAAGCAACTGAAGCAGAAATACTAAGTCTCTGGTATTCGGGCTGACTGAGGGCTACCTGCAGGCAGATAACCCAAGTGTGATGACTGCAACAGTGAATACACTCGAACATCTACATTTATGGTAAGTGTACACAACTGTACTTTATGCATAATGTTTGCAACTGGGAGTATGTCAGTATGGTCTGTGATGTAAAATGCTTGCAACTAAGATTGTGTTAGTGTAGTTCATTTTCATTTATATAAATGAATGATTGCTTATGTTGTAAGTGATGGTTTCATAAAGATGTTTCTTGTTTAAGAAAGGGGACAGGAACTGAATAATTTATATAATGTTGCTTGGGTTATGATGTATAGCAATATATGTGAAGTATAATGTTTGTTAATTTAATACAATTTGATTACTTTTGTATAAATGTAAAGTTGCCTATGTCACAAGTAATAATTCAATAAAGATGCTTAAAAAAGGACAGTTTTACAGAACTTTTTTTAAGATTGGCCTTAAAAGGGCAGTTGAGGAAGGAAACTATCCTACCCAAATGATGATCGAGCCTGTAACCTTTTCCTCCTCCTCGTTTTCTCCCACCCAAATGATGATCGAGCATGTAACCTTTTCCTCCTCATCGTTTTCTCCTACCCAAATGATGATCGAGCATGTAACGTTTTCCTCCTCCTCGTTTTCTCCTACCCAAATGATGATCGAGCCTGTAACCTTTTCCTCCTCCTCGTTTTCTCCTACCCAAATGATGATCGAGCCTGTAACCTTTTCCTCCTCCTCGTTTTCTCCTACCCAAATGATGATCGAGCCTGTAACCTTTTCCTCCCCATCGTTTTCTCCTACCCAAATGATGATCGAGCCTGTAACCTTTTCCTCCTCCTCGTTTTCTCCTACCCAAATGATCGAGCTTGTAACCTTTTCCTCCTCTTCGTTTTCTCCTACCCAAATGATGATCAAGCCTTTAACCTTTTCCTCCTCCAAGTTTCTGTCAATGAAAAAAAAATCCACATCCGAACTTCTGGTATGAAAAGTTAACTAAAAACATTAAATAAGATAAATCAGCGCTTGCAGCCTATGTCTGTTAGAAGACATTGTCGCACATGTGGAAATGCTGTAAGTTGCTGTAGCCAATCAGGTTCTTGCTTCACTGAAGTGGGCCTGAAAGATATGAGCTTTTCACTGATGTCACTTCTTCCCTGGATTTAGTAAAAAAAAAAAAAAACACAAGACCGCGACCTCCGCAGACAGCAAGTAATAGGTCTAATTGCTGGAGCTGGGTACAAGAGAAACCCACCTGCAGCAAGGCTGAATCTCACTGAAAACCCTTCCTAGCCGCAAGAAATTTGAGGGCCCCCTGCAACCTTGAAGTTTGCAGGTGCCTAATGCCAGCTATGCCCATGGTTGTGAGGCGTCAGACACTGAGAAAGGACACCATTAAACAATACAGTCACTACCGTCACACTGTCAGACACTGCCTTGACAGTACATTCTCCTTTCAAACACAATCAAAAAACAACGAAAATAAGCAAAATATGCATGCACATACCCCTCCTAAAAGATAACAAACTAAACAACACAACATACACAAAAAAGTTGACAAAACCACATTAGCTATAATATAAAGTTGGTATTACACATAATCAACATTTTCTTACCTGACAAAATGGACAATATTTTTCACATTTGACCATATGTTCTATAGGCACACACAAACATATATATATATACACACACACATGAGTTTTGTTGTTTTGGTCGGCATCTGTTTAATCAACTGCATTTGGTCAAATTATACAGATAGCAGACATGTCCCTTTTTCTGGGGGATTGTGTAATCTCACATATTTAGTATATATAATTAGCAGGTGGTAGGGGTGGCATATCCCCCCCCCCCACATGGGGGTTGCAGGGGGGACTTGTCCCCCTGCAACAAACAATATTTTAAAGTTGCATATGCTGAGGTGCTTCCTCAGCACACACTGTGTACTAGGAAATCGAAGTTTCGGTTTTTGACAAGGAGTGGTTTACCTTCAGGATGTTGACATGCATGTTAGTCGACCAGCTTGAAGGTAAATCTCTCTCTGTCTATATATATATATATATATATATATATATATATATATATATATATATATTGTATGTGTGTGTATAGCTCTATATATATATATATATATATATATATATATATATATATATATATATATATATATAATATTAGAATACATTTGTTTGATCGAGCTAACATTGCTCGATCGGGTATAACACAGAGTGTTATTACCGAATTTCTCATTGCCAAACGGTCGGAATGTCATACCAAACACCGAATGTCACATTTCTGACTGCTCTACCACCTAAACAAGAGCTACCATGGGTCAAAAAGGGGGGGGGTTGCGATTTGTAACAATTGCGTTCACTATTTTGAGGTTTTGCTGCACTGCTTTCGACCATATTCCATTTGACCATCCACTGGCCAATCAAATGAATACCCATATATATATATATATATAATATGAATATGTGTGGTGTGTATGTGTGGGTATACACACACACACACACACACACACACACACACACACACACACACACACACACACACACACACACATATATATTTACTGAAATATATGACTGATTCAAATGTCGATGTTCACAATATTGACTAGGGCAGTGTTGATATGTGAGGCTTTAGTGCCGATGTTAGCACTGTATGCATCAGAATCAATTCAGTTCCTTTAGCCTTGACATTTCTCATCTCAATGCTGCAAATACCAATGAATTTCTGAGCCCTGATGCTCAACTGAAAACTTTGTGCTGATGTCAATGCCAGGTCCTTTAGCATCTATCCTGGCCAAGGTGTCATTGGCCCCATAGTACACAGCATAAAGGCTCTCATTAAGAAACTTAATGCTGAATCTGCAATCCTCTTTGGAGCAGTCTGACACTGAGCCCTAAGCACATCCACCTGATTTACATCAGGACTGACAGGCCCAATGTTTTTGATACCTTTCTGCATCTTGTTTGTATCCCTCATCCCTAGAATCTCTCACCCCGAAGTTTGAGGAATGTAGTATATAAAAAGAAGCAACTGGACTCTTCTGCTGAGTTACCCATGCCCAATGCTAATGAAGGGGGACGACACAGACTCCCAGCATTCATCCTGAAAATTCCAAATCAGGGAATTTCTTGACATGGTTAGACAAGAAGGATGGATATCCTCCCAGTGTTTCCTCTGCAGTGGATACTGCAAAAGTCGTTTTGGTCTACCTAACAGTCTTGTAGTCCATCTGTTTATGGACGTTCTCATTGTGACCACCGACATTAATTGGGAGAGGCCTGTTTTAGCAACTCCACAGCATAAAAACTTTTAGCACAATGACTTGGGGAACAAAAAGTAGAAAGGATCCTCATGAAAACTGGGGAGTCAACAGCGATACAAGAGTGGAGGAAGATGTACACAAGTGGATTATATCTTATGTAGAAGGGCCAGTCTGAAGGAGATTGGAGACTGTAAAGTGGTGGCAGGGGAAAGTGTAGTTAGGCAGCATAGTATGGTGGTTTGTAGGATGACATTGGTGATCAAGAAGAGGAGGATGAGTGTGAGGGCAGCACCAAGGATCAAATGGTGGAAATTGAAAAATGGTAATTGTGAGGTGATATTCGGGGAAGAGTTAAGACAGGCCCTGGGTGGCAGTGAAGAGTTACCGAATAGCTGGGTAACTACAGCAGAGCTAGTAAGAGAGATCGCTAGAAAGGTGCTTGGTGTGACATCTGGAAAGAGGAAGGAGGACAGGGAGACCTGATGGTGGAATGAAGTAGTACAGGAGAGTATGCAGAGAAAGAGGTTGGCGAAGAAGTGGGATTGTCAGAGAGATGAAGAAAGTAGACTAGTATAAGGAGATGAGGTGCATGGCAAAGAGAGAGGTGGCAAAGGCTAAGGATAAGGCGTATGACGAGTTGTATAAAAGGTTGGACACTAAGGAGGGAGAAAAGGACCTGTACCGATTGGCTAGACAGAGGGACTGAGCTAGTAAGATGTGCAGCAGGTAAGGGTGATAAAGGATAATGAGGGAAACGTACTCACAAGTGAGGAGAGTGTGTTGAGCAGATGGAAAGAGTACTTTGAGGGGCTGATGAATGAAGAGAATGAGGGAGAGAAGGTTGGATGATGTGCGGATAGTGAATCATGAAGTGCAGTGGATTAGCAAGGAGGAAGTAAGGATAGCTATGAAGAGGATGAAGAATGGAAAGGCTGTTGGTCAGGATTACATATCTGTGGAAGCATGGAGGTGTTTAGGTGAAATGGCAGTGGAGTTTTTAACTAGATTGTTTAATGAAATCTTGGAAAGTGAGAGGATGCCTGAGGAATGGAGAAAGTGTTTTGCTACCGATTTTTAAGAATAAGGGTGATGTGCAGAGCTGTAGTAACTACAGAGGGATTAAATTGATCAGTCACAGCATGAAGTTATGGGAAAGAGTAGTGGAAGCTAGGTTAAGAAGGGAGGTGATGATTAGTGATCAGCAGTATGGTTTCATGCTAGGAAAGAGCACTACAGATGTGATGTTTGCTTTGAGAGTGTTGATGGAGAAGTACAGAGAATGTCAGAAGGAGTTGCATTGTGTCTTTGTGGATTTAGAGAAAGCATATGACAGGGTGCCTAGAGAGGAGTTGTGGTATTGTATGAGGAAGTTGGGAGTGTCAGAGAAGTATGTAAGAGTGGTACAGGATATGTACGAGGGTAGTGTGACAGCAGTGAGGTCTGCGGTGGGAGTGACGGATGCATTTAAGGTGGAGGTGGGATTACATCAAGGTTCAGCTTTGAGCCCTTTCTTATTTGTAATGGTGATGGACAGGTTGACAGACTAGATCAGACAGGAGTCCCCGTGGACTATGATGTTTGCAGATGACATTGTGATCTGTAGTGAGAGTAGGGAACAGGTGGAGGAGACCCTGGAGGAATGGAGATATGCTCTAGAGAGAAGAGGAATGAAGGTCAGCAGGACTAAGACAGAATATATGTGTGTGAATGAGAGGGTGGATAGAGGAATGGTGAGGATGCAGGAAGTAGAGGTGGCGAAGGTGGATGAGTTTAAATATTTGGGATCAACAGTTCAGAGTAATGGTGAGTGTGGAAGAGAGGTGAAGAAGAGTACAGGCAGGATGGAGTGGGTGGAGAAGAGTGTCGGGAGTGATTTGTGACAGACGAGTACCAGTAAGAGTGAAAGGGAAGGTCTACAAGAATGTAGTGAGACCAGCTATGTTATATGGGTTAGAGACAGTGGCAGTGACAAAAAGGCAGGAGTCAGAGCTTGACGTGGCAGAGTTGGAAGATGTTAAGATTTTCATTGGGTGTGACGAGGATGGACAGGATTAGGAATAAGTATATTAGAGGGTCAGCCCAGGTTGGAAGGTTTGGAGACAAAGCCAGAGAGGCAATATTACGTTGTTTGGACATGTGCTGAGGAGGGATGCAGAGTATATTGGGGAAAAAGATGCTAAGGATGAAGCTGCCAGGTAACAGGAAAAAGAGGAAGGCCTAAGATAAGGTTTATGGATGTGGTGAGAGAGGACATGCAGGTGGTTGGTGTGACGGAGCAAGATGCAGAGGACAGGAAGAAATGGAAACAGTTGATCTGCTGTGGTGACCCCTGATGGGAGCAGCCGAAAGAAGATGATGTAATGCTGGATTGACAATGATTGTACAAAAGATTATATGTGATGTATAATGTTTGTAACTGAGAATGTCAGTATGGTGTGTTGTCATTTATATAATTGCATACTTGCCTGTGTCATAATTGATAATTCGATAAAGATAATTAAAAAAATGGATTTCAGAATCTAAATCAACCATCCTTGAAATAGTGTATATTTTACCAGTGATAAAAAAAAACAAAAAACAAAAAAAAAACAGGAAGTGGGATCTTTAGACAATGGTAGGAGTAAATTACATAGAATAAATGGAAATTGTGGGAATGATATATGCAGAAAAAATGTTTTAGAGAAAGAATGAGGTTTTAGAGAAGGCAGGAATTGAAAACAATTTATGTAATGTTGGTTTGATTTATATTGTATAGAATAATATATGTGAGGTGTAATGTTTGTAAATGTATGTGAGGTGTAATGTTTGTAAATGTAAACTTTGTTAATATGATAAGATTACTTTTATATAAATGTAAATTTGTCTATGTCACAGTGATAATTCAATAAAGATATTAAAAAAGTTCAACACTGAGATGTCCCCCAACAGTATCCATCACAAAACAATATCACCTGCAAACAGAGACAACTCCTCCTGACAACCAGACCAAAAATATCCCTGAAATTCTGAGTTTCCCACCTACCCCACCAATGGCTCCAAATACAAACCAAGCAACAAAGGGGAAGGAGGACACCCCTGTGTGGCCCTCCATCCAAATACAACCCATCAGAGAGAAGCTCTCACATTCCAGTTACTTCCTCTGATCTTCCACACATCCTCCCAATCAAACTCATTACTGTATCAGGTAATGCAAATACCTCCACCGCTCTGCTTACAAAATCCTAGCTCACTGCATTAAATGCCCTCTCCGCACCATGACCCAACAACAACAGTGGTACTACACACACACACACACACACACACACACACACACACACACACACACACACACACACACACACACACACACACACACACATTCTGTTTCCCTCTGGATCATCACTGCTTTATCAATGTAGTCAAAGGTTTGCCTTCTGTCCACAAAACCACATTGATTCACATCCATCAATTCTAGCAACACCTTTGCCACTCTTCCAGCCAGTATTGACATAAATGCCTCACAATCATGACCCAAAATTGACATGGTTCTACATGAAGCCGGGTCCAACATGTTTTCACTGTCTCTAGCAACACAGCCACTGCAGCCCTCTTCTAAAATGTCTGTGCCTCCCCTCCTCTTAAAACACTGCCAAACAAAGTACTCCAGATCTTCGTCACCCTCTTCCCTCTCAACTTCCAAACCTCACAGGAACATCATCCATTCCTGGAAACCTCCCTGCAGACCAAACAGACATCACCATTTCTATATCCTCTTCTTCCATCTGAACCACTAGTTATTGAGCCTCATCCACCTCCATCACTGGCACAATCACTTGTTCCATAAACATTTCCATGTATATTCCAGACTGACCTCCACACCTCCCCGTGCTATACAAATCTTCACTAAACTTCCAGAATATCTGCAGTACCTTCACAGTATCCCCAGTCCCCTGTATCGCTGTAGACTCACCAGTTTTCATGAGGATCCTTTCTACTTAGTTCCGCAAGTTATTGTGCTAAAAGTTTTTATGCTGTGGAGTTGCGAAAAACAAAATAGTTGCTGAACAGCAATATTTTTAAACACATGCATACTAGCCAAATACTATCTTATTTTTTTTCTTTAGCACTGTGCAGTTGCACCTCTTCGGTTTTGTGACATTCCCCTTATTCAGCAGTACTTTAACCCCTTTATCAGCTCCTCTAAATAATTCCTGTTATTTCTTAATCATGTCTTTCTCTTTTATTTCTGCCCTATTTTTAAATTGCATTTTATCCTATTCACTGGTTATCACTTCTGAAGAAATTTTTATCTTTTCTAATAACTCTCAAATTTCCACTACCCATTACTTAAATTCTTCTTTTGAACAGGTATGTGGTGGGAAAGCGCCAATGTCTCATTTTTACTTCTTCACCCTGCATCCAACTGCGGTGGTGGTGCTGCGGTAGCGTTGTCGCCTCACAGTACGACGTTGTCCTGTTCGATTCTCAGCTAGAGCGTCTTCTGTGTGGAGACATGCGTGAATGGGCGTACCTTCGTTGAAGGTTGTGCGTCAGTGCTGGCAACTCGGCATGTAAAAATCTACTGCCAATCATTAGCGGACCGGAGTTCCGCTGTGGTGACCCCTAACTGGGAAAAGCCGAAAGACACACCAGCGACCCTACATTTTTATCTTTGTTTTTTATCTGTGCATGATCTGAAACAGTAAATGATGCATGTCGATGCTTTCAGTCAAATGCACAAGCTTCTGTGAAGCATAATTTCTAACTGGTCTACCCCAGTTATTGTACCTTGGATATTAATATATAAATTCTCTCCAAGTTCTTCCTACTGAATTCATGTTTTCCATACTAATATTTTCTGTGTGATCTTTCTATGGATATATTAACCGTAATTTTTCTCTGTTATGTTATACATTCCCTTCCATTTTTTTTAACTTCATCATTTGTAATTTTTGATAACTTCATCTTATCATGTTCTTGTTTTTTAAATCTCCATCTTTTACTTCTTTTCTTTCTCTTTTCATTTTGCCATCTCACCATATTTCGCATGCAGTATTTTCCCTTCTAAGCAACTTTCCTTCTTGTTCTTATTTGTAATGCCCAAAAAGGTGTATAGATGTCAAATGTACAACAGATTTTTTTTAAATGTAACCCCCTTCTTTTTTGTTATATACATTTCCCCATCTAACTGGATTAAGTCTTTATCTCCAAATAAAACTGAAAATAATGTCTCTAACAATTCTTTTTTCAGGAAACATATGTATAGTCCCCAAATGTCCCAACTGTTCAAGTATATGTATATACATATTTTTTTTTTTTTAAAGAATAAATAAAAGGTTTTCCACTAATTAACACTGTTATTTCATCCAGAGTTTCTCTCCTTTGTTCTGATATTTTCCTGCTTTAACCAAACCCGATTCCTAATATGTTTTTCTCCTTTCTAGTAAGATATAATTCATTTATCTTCTTTGTTTCCGCAAACTCTTTGCCTTTTGCCTTATTTAACCTTAATCCAGCTTTACTTAACTCCCCTTTAGGTTTCCTCATCCACACTATATTTGTGTTGCAATAACTAAATTACCTGCATATGAAAGACGCACGGGTATTATTACATCTTGTTTCCACTTTCCTTCTCATATACCAATACATGTTTGTATTATTGCATCCGTTACTAGCACAAATAAGTGCATATTTATTGGACACTCCTGTTTTACACCTTTTCCAAATTAACCATTTATCATAACCTTCGCCCAA